>NC_134485.1:422579780-422787280 GCF_040206685.1 Ascaphus truei | reverse complement strand
GCTGTCTCTTTACTGGTCTTTGGGCTGGTTCATTTGTTATGTGGATTCCTATGGGACTAGCAACTGCCTTTTGCCTTACATCAGAGTGCTGACTGCTTGTTTTATGTTATATATATATATATATTGTGACAAACGGCTTACTCCGGGGCTCCGCCGTCTGTCCGGGACTGTTAGAACACGGTCTTTTAGGGTAGGTTAAATGATGAGACGTCACGTACTGTTCCTTTAAACAGGCTATGCCTGGTTTATTCAGTCCCAGGCACTGAGACTGCCACAGTTTAAACAGAAAACAAAGCCAAACAAAAAGCTGCTCGTCTGAGCGATAACTTAAACTTAGATGTCCCTGACTCAGAGTTGGAAGTGGCTTGTCCACTTCCACCAACAAAATAAGTACCTTTGCAGTCTTTAGACAAACTAACAGAATGAATGAAGCGATTTGGGAAAGAGGCTTTCTCACCCCTCTGCAGTTCAGCAGCCTTCCAGGCTCTTGGGCGGGGCCCAGAGGAAACAGGAAACAGGTCTTATATACCTGAACTCTAATCAGCATGACAGGTGACAGAAAACAGGCAGCAGACAAACTGTGGAATGGAGTGCCTGTACCACGAGGCTGCCCTGTTCAGCTTAGACAGGACAGAAACTGTTCAGTATCCTGGGAGCCCTGTATATGGAGTTTATTACCAACCCCTGGTTTCTGTCACATATCCTCCCCCCCAGCTCAGACCTCGAGGGGTGAGCGACCATGGATATTAGGGAGTGCATCCTTGACAACCCGTCGGCATTGCCATGTTTGTGCCCCGACCTGTGTTCCACAGAAAATTTAAAGGGCTGTAGGCTTAGGAACCACCTGGTCACCCTAGCGTTCTTCTCCCTATTTTGACACATCCAGGTAAGGGGTGCATGATCTGTGACCAATCGGAACTTTCTCCCCAACAGATAATACTTGAGTGTCTCTACAGCCCACTTTATTGCGAGACACTCTTTCTCGACTATGGAGTAATTTTTCTCCTGGGGATTTAGTTTCCTACTTAAATAAAGGATGGGGTGCTCCTCCCCTTGAGACTCCTGGGAGAGTACCGCCCCCAGCCCTACCTCAGATGCGTCGGTTTGGACTACGAACTCTTTGGAGAAGTCAGGTGTGACCAACACTGGTTGGGCACAGAGAGCTTCTTTCAGGCTTCTAAAGGCCTGTTCGGCTTCGGGGGACCACTTTACCATTAGCGGTCCTCTTGCTTTTGTGAGGTCGGTTAGTGGGGTTGCCTTAGTTGCAAAATTGGGAATAAACCTCCTATAGTAGCCAATTAACCCCAAAAAGGTCCTTACTTGTTTTTTTGTGACTGGCCTTGGCCAATTTTGTATCGCCTCTACTTTGAGTGTTTGTGGTTTGAGTAACCCTCTACCAATAGAATACCCCAGATACTTGGCCTCCTCCAGACCAATAGTGCATTTAGCGGGGTTAGCAGTTAGTCCAGCAGACCGAACTGCGTCGAGCACAGCTTGGACCTTTGGAAGGTGGGACTGCCAATCTTCACTATGGATTACCACATCATACAGGTAGGCGGCAGCGTACCGAACATGTGGTTTTAAAATTTTATCCATCATTCTTTGGAATGTGGCGGGAGCTCCATGTAAGCCAAAAGGCAGCACCTTATATTGAAAGAGGCCGTCTGGGGTTGAGAAGGCTGTTTTTTCTTTTGCCCTTTCTGTGAGGGGAACCTGCCAGTACCCTTTTGTTAGGTCTAGGGTTGTGAGATATCGGGCTTTGCCCAGTCTCTCTACAAGTTCATCCACCCTGGGCATAGGATAAGTATCAAATTTTGACACTGCGTTTAGTTTCCGGTAGTCATTACAAAACCTTGTTGTACCGTCTGGCTTTGGGACTAAAACTATAGGGCTGTTCCACCCACTTTGGGATTCCTCAATTACGCCTAGTTTTAGCATTTTTTTAACCTCTAAACTTATAGCCTCTCTCTTGGCCTCTGGGATTCGGTACGGTTTAAGGTTAACTCGGACCCCCGGTTCAGAGACTATGTCATGTTTAATTACGTTAGTTTTACCTGGCTGTGTAGAGAAGATTTCTTTGTTCCTTCTCACTAAACTCTGGACCTCTCGTTTCTGATGCACGGACAGTGTTTCAGCTATGCTAACCTCTGGGTCAGTTTCTTGATTCTCTGACGGACCTGGGGGTACTAGGGTTAACAAGACCTCTCTATCTTTCCAGGGCTTGAGTAGGTTTATATGGTAAATTTGCTCAGGTTTCCTCCTACCTGGCTGCCTTACCCTATAATTTACTTCTCCCACTCTTTCCAAGACCTCATATGGCCCATGCCATTTAGCAAGGAATTTACTCTCCACGGTGGGAACCAGAACTAGTACCCTATCACCTGGAAAAAAAATTCTGACCCTAGCACCCTTATTATACGTATTCCTTTGTGCTTCTTGAGCTTTCTCCATGTGTTCCCTCACTATGGGTAGGACTGCAGCAATGCGGTCCTGCATTTGGGCAACATGCTCTATTACACTTCTGTAAGGGGTAACCTCGTGTTCCCAAGTTTCTTTGGCTATATCCAGTAAGCCCCTTGGATGTCGGCCATACAATAGTTCAAACGGGGAGAAGCCTGTGGATGACTGGGGAACTTCCCTAATGGCAAATAACAGGTATGGTAACAAACAGTACCAGTTTTTCCCATCCTTATCGACCGCCCGGCGTAACATGCTCTTTAAGGTTTTATTGAACCTTTCCACTAAACCATCTGTTTGTGGATGATAGACTGAGGTTCTGAGATGCTTGATTTTTAGGAGTTTACATAGCTCTTTTGTTACTTGGGACATAAATGGTGTTCCCTGGTCAGATAAGATCTCTTTAGGAATTCCGACCCGGGAAAACAGAAGTACTAACTCTTTTGCTATGTTTTTAGCAGAGGTGCTACGTAGGGGAACTGCCTCCGGATATCGGGTAGCATAATCTAATATTACCAATATATGCTGATGTCCCCTAGCAGACTTTATTAGGGGTCCTACTAGATCCATAGCAATCCGGTCAAATGGTACCTCTATTATGGGAAGGGGTACCAATGGGCTGCGGTATGCTTTGAACGGGGCGGTGATCTGACATTCTGGGCATGAGGAACAATAGTTTGTAATTTCTGCCAGAACCCCAGGCCAATAAAAGCTTCGGAGAACCTTTTCTTTTGTCTTTTCCACCCCTAGGTGTCCCCCCAATGGATGACTATGTGCGAGGTGTAATACTACGTTACGGAATGTCCGTGGTACCAACAATTGTTTAGTTGTAACTGATTTTCTTTTATCAACCCGATATGCTAGGTCGTTCTCTACCTCGAAGTAGGGGTAAGCAAGTGACCTATCTGGTTGGCCATGAGTACTATTCTGGTCCCGTATATTTCCCCTTGCTACCGCTAATGTGGGGTCCTCCCACTGGGCCTTCTTAAAACTCCCAGGACTGACCTCTAGGTCAGCGAGGGTCTTATCCTGTACTGGGGTGGTAAGTGCCTGATCAACATCTTGATTTGTAGTATTCCCTACCAAAGTAGTGATGGGGAAGGGAATTTCACAGCACTCCTCCTTTTCCCCTTTCTTATTTGGGCCCTCGTCAACCTCCATTTCTGAAAAAGGGAAAGGATTTGTTTCTTCTAACACTTCGTTATGGTCTGCTATTGAACTCTGGGCGCTATTCTGAGCTGGGGACCACATTTTTAGAAAATGGGGAAAGTCGGTCCCTATTAACACATCATGTGCCAGTTTGGGTACAACACCCACCTTGAAATCTAAAGAACCAAATTCTGTTTAAAAAAAAACATCAACAGTGGAATATTCATGATTATCCCCATGTATACAACAAATTGCCACTCTTTGTGAACTGTTTACCTGTTTCTTCTTAATGGGCAATAGGTATTCGGACACTAGTGTGACCATACTCCCAGAGTCAAGAAGTGCCCGAACCCTCTTACCATTAACCTTTACAAATGCCCACAGATGGTTATTCAAGGGGTCCTCTGGGCTAGGGCCCATACATTGGGACAACAGCGAATAAGGTTCCACGCTGTTGCATTGCATGGGCTCATCATTTAGTGGGCAGATTTTTGCTGTGTGGCCCCTCTCATGACAATTTACACATTTAGGTACATAGTCTGTGTCCCACTTAGAGCCTTTTCCCGGCTCCCCATGTTGGCTATTGCCCTTAGTGTGCGAACCACTGTTGCTGGTGCTGCGTGAAGGTGGTCGCCGCTCTTCAGCTCCCCTTAACCCCGGTACCCTTTTACCGTCTCTGGAAGAGTCCTGGAACCTCGGGTAGTGGGGTTGCTCCACGACTGTGGGTTGCGGGTGCTCTCCTGCTGCATTGTACCTTTCTACGAGGGCCACAAGCTCATCCGCATTGTGGGGGTCACTCCGACTGACCCAATGGCGTAAGGCAGAGGGAAGTTTCCTCAAGAACTGGTCCATGACCAACCGTTCCACGATGTGGCTTGCTGAGTTGATCTCGGGTTGTAGCCACTTCCGGGCGAGGTGGATGAGGTCATACATCTGGCTTCGGGTGGCTTTATCCATCGTGAAGGACCATGCGTGAAACCTTTGGGCGCGAACAGCCGTGGTTACGCCGAGGCGGGCGAGGATCTCGAACTTCAATTTTGCATAGACGTTAGCTTCGGCTGGCTCTAGATCAAAGTAAGCCTTCTGGGGTTCGCCGCTTAGGAAGGGTGCGATTAGACCAGCCCACTCAGCTTCTGGCCATCCCTCTCTCTGTGCCGTGCGTTCAAACGTGAGAAGATAGGCTTCCACATCATCCGAGGGTCCCATCTTCTGAAGGTAGTGGCTTGCCCTGGTCATTTTCGGAACTGGGGCTGCCGCTGCCAGTGGAAGGTTACTGATAGTCTCCCTCAGGATCTCGAGTTCCTGCTGTAAGCCCTGAGCGAACCGCTGTTGCTCCTCTTTCAGCAAGCGGTTTGTCTCTTGCTGGTTTGCATTCGCCTGTTGCAGGGCTTCATTCGCGTCTCTCTGGACAGCGACATTGCGTACCAGCGCACTCACCACGTCTTCCATCTTGTTTGGAGAGAGAGAAAAAACCCCTTTTTTTTTTTTTTTTCTTTAAAGTTCTTTAACCCCCAGACCTTTTAGTGTTCTGCTCGCATTCTCCACCATATGTGACAAACGGCTTACTCCGGGGCTCCGCCGTCTGTCCGGGACTGTTAGAACACGGTCTTTTAGGGTAGGTTAAATGATGAGACGTCACGTACTGTTCCTTTAAACAGGCTATGCCTGGTTTATTCAGTCCCAGGCACTGAGACTGCCACAGTTTAAACAGAAAACAAAGCCAAACAAAAAGCTGCTCGTCTGAGCGATAACTTAAACTTAGATGTCCCTGACTCAGAGTTGGAAGTGGCTTGTCCACTTCCACCAACAAAATAAGTACCTTTGCAGTCTTTAGACAAACTAACAGAATGAATGAAGCGATTTGGGAAAGAGGCTTTCTCACCCCTCTGCAGTTCAGCAGCCTTCCAGGCTCTTGGGCGGGGCCCAGAGGAAACAGGAAACAGGTCTTATATACCTGAACTCTAATCAGCATGACAGGTGACAGAAAACAGGCAGCAGACAAACTGTGGAATGGAGTGCCTGTACCACGAGGCTGCCCTGTTCAGCTTAGACAGGACAGAAACTGTTCAGTATCCTGGGAGCCCTGTATATGGAGTTTATTACCAACCCCTGGTTTCTGTCACAATATATATATATATATATAATATATATATATATATATATATATATATATATATATATATATATATATATATATATATATATATATATATATGTATTTGGGTAGTATTCACGCCCATTTGAGTCATCAGGTTGTTTTTTGCTTATGTTGTATATATATATATCTTTTCCAGCCTAGAGTACATGTAATATCCATATACTTTGACTTGAACAGTAGTGTAAATTTATTTAATTTATAGTTGCTCATTATGTATGTGTATATTATTTTGTTTATATGTGCATGGTGTTTTGATGAGTTTTTAATAGTTCTTACTGCTTTATTACTTAACATATGATCATTGGATCTCAATGTATTGCCACCCCTGTGTATTTTATGTGTTTGATTTAATTTAAAATAATTTCTGTATATTCTTTAATATAACAGTTAGTACACAACAGGGGATAATTATAATTTTAATTCTAATTTTAATTTTACTTTTCCGTTTAATCTATTGGTTCAGATCATCAATTTGAATCATTTTTAACTGATTTTAAATACTATCGGTAATAATTTGAGTATCCATTGTGTTAAAAATATATGTGGATAATATTTTCGTAGATCCTTCCTACAATATGTGTTTATATATTTCATCCATAATCTGTCATTCAGCCAGTCAGCCATTTATTCCTGTATTTAATAAGTGTGTAGCATACATAGTTACGCCCAGCTTTACCAGCATATCATGGGTTAAACAATTATCCTATTTCGGGTTGCTAAGCGACGGACTGGCTATAAATGTGCAGGACTTCATTCCATTCACTATCAGCCCTTTGAGAAAGTCGCCCAGCGGTGACGAAATGCGTCAGGGACTCTGATAGCGCGATTACGTCACTACGTTGCTGCGCAGGCGCACGAGGCCACATCCAGCGTGGGATCCATACGGTGGCCATCCGTAGTGGAGAGCCAAGTCCTTGGACTGAATTCAGACGGCAAACGGCACCCCAGGAATCCCGTGAGCTGTGACTTCCACAGGCAGCCCTGAGGGAGCCCACAAAGACGAAATTCTGCAGCACAGAACCGGATGGTGGTGATATAATCACAAATTGCCTTTTTACCATTTTATTCTTGTGAGTGTGATTCCTTACCCCCCCCCCCCCCCCTTCCCTTCCCTTTTTCATATTAAATACACAGTGTTATGCTAAGGGGCGTGCGCTCTCTCTCTTTTTCTGCTTGTATATATATATATATATATAAAAACAAACATCACAGCTTGCACTCAATGTACTGGTTCATATAGACAGGTGCTAGTCTCAAATAATAGAAAAACAACATTACCATTCTCTCGTCCGGTAAAGAAAGACTGCACTCGGTTCAGTAATCATGAAAAACTGTATTGGGCATCTGAATAAAAAAGATAAGTCACCCAATCCGACGTTTCGGTCCTTGAGAAAGGTCCTATTCCAGGACCGAAACGTCGGATTGGGTGACTTATCTTTTTTATTCAGATGCCCAATACAGTTTTTCATGATTACTGAACCGAGTGCAGTCTTTCTTTACCGGACGAGAGAATGGTAATGTTGTTTATATATATATATATATATATATATATATATATATATATATATATATATATATATATATATATATATAAATATGTATTTCTACTTATATTTACAGAAATAAAAATTTCCTTATGGAACCAATTGTGACATGATTTTTAAAAATAAATTATTACAAGTTCTTGTATCAGCTTTATTTCATATAGGGCTTTTCTCCCAAAGGGACACAAACCGCTTCACAATTACAATATAATGCGCTGTAAGCATCACATAGGATTTTAACAAACATTATTAGTAATAGTCAGCATGGATTTATGAAGGGCAGATCATGCCAAATTAACCTTATTAGTTTCTTTTAGGAGATAAGTAGTAATTTAGACCAGGGTAACGGAGTTGATGTGGTCTACTTAGATTTTGCAAAGGCTTTTGACATGGTTCAACAAAAGAGGTTGGTGTACAAAATAAAGTAAATTGGACTCCGTAAAATTATTTACACCTGGATTAAAAACTGGTTGAAGGATAATAGAGAGTTGTCATAAATGGAACTTTTTCAGGTTGGGCTAAAGTTGTGAGTGGAGTACCTCAGGGATCGGTACTGGACCACTGTTTTTTAGCTTGTTTATTAATGACTTTGAGGTTGGCATCGAGAGCAAAGTCTCCATCTTTGCTGATAACACTAAATTGTGTAAGGTAGTAGAATCAGAGCAGGATGTAATTTCTCTCCAGAAGAACTCTAATAGACTGGAAACTTGGGCAGGTAAATGGCAGGTGAGGTTTAATACAGATAAATGTAAAGTTATGCATTAGGGAAACAAGAATAAACAGACAATTTACAAATGAAATGGTTTAAAATTAGGAGATTCCTTGATGGAGAAGGATTTAGGAGTGCTTGTACACAGCAGTCTTAGCAATAGCACCTAAAGTCATGCAGTACTGTGGCAAGATCGTATCTTGCATGAAACAGGGAATGGATGGAAGGGAAGTAAACATAATTATTCCCCTCTATAAAACATTAGTAAGACTACACCTTGAATATGGAGAACAATTTTGGACACCATTCCTTAGAAAAGACATTATATAACTAGAAAAAGTGCAAAGAGCCACCAAACTAATAAAAGGGATGGATCAACTGATTTATTAGGAGAGGAAGCTAAATTAGATTTGTTTACATTATAAAAGAGGCATATAAGTGGGGATATGGTAACTACAGTATATATAAACATATTCTTGGACATACAAGGAGCTTTCAAAATAACTTTTCACTATATTGGCAGTACAAAAGACATGGGGTCATCCCTTAAGGTAGAGGAAAGAAGATTTTACAAGAAAGAAAGGAAAAGGCAGTTAAAATGTGGAATTCATTAACCATGGAGACTGTAATGGCAGATACAATAGATATCTTCAAAAAAAAAGGTTGGACATCATTTTAGAAAGGAAATGTATACAGGGATATACCAAATAAGTAAACATGGGAAGGATGTTGATCCAGGGAGTAATCTGATGGCCAATATTGGAGTCGGGAAGGAATTTATTTTTCCCTTTATGAGATATCATTAGATGATGTTTCCTTGTGGGTTTTGTGTTTGATTTCCTCTGGATCAATATACTGTAAGTACAAATATAGGATAAAGTATCTGTTGTCTAAATGTAGCATACCGTAGGTTGAACTTGATGGACGTACAGTATGTCTTTTTTCAACCTCATCTACTCTGTAACTATGTAACTATGTAACCCAGACCCTGCCCAGATGAGCTTACAATCTATTATTTTGATACCTGAGGCACAGGATTATAAATTGACTTACACAAGGAGCTAACACCAGGATTTCAACCAGATGTTCATGCTTCAAACTCCGTGTCCTTGTTTTCATAGTCAGTGACTTTACTCACTGAGCCACTGCTTCAGCTATTATTTAATTACTGATGGTAAGAACTTTTATAACAACTGACTGCTTTTCAATAAACCAAAGCGCCAACATCTTTTTCCTGGAGAAAAATAACTCACCTGTAAGCACTTGGTCCACACACAAATTTCTTCCCAATGGAAGCCGTACAGAAGTCTTCTCTAGCTGCACACGATTGCAGTGTTTGAACTGCATGCACCCATCTTCTCACACAGAACAATGGCTTTAATTATATTCCACATGGACAACAGGAACTTATTCCTGCGTTGCACCTGTATACAATGACACAACACAAAGATAAAGCATGTCTAACCCACTTGGGTTCATGGTGTACTATATATTTATGGAGAAGTTAAAAATAGCATGCAATTATCTTTCGCCTGCATCATTGTCACTTTTGCTAATAGCAATAATTATTTGTTCACCGCTGAAACATGCAACAAGTGGAAACATGAGAGGCAACAGAGAAGGCAACAATACTGTACATCTTCCCAAGCATAAACAAGCATGCAGCATTAGGCTGTAGTATACCAGATGCATCATCAATCATCTGTAAGAGATGACTATAGCTGTATTTCAGTAGCACACAACATAGTAAACATTGCTGTATACAGTTTTATTGGATTGTAATACTGTACATCGGGCAAAGACAATGTTCTTTATGTTTTATGTACTTATTATCATTATAGCTACAAGTCTTGTACAGTGTATCTATAATGTCCTGCATGCACTGGCTTTTGCTATGTAAATTACATTGCAATCCCTGTATCTACATTTCTTTATTTTGACCTTTGCTCCATACTACAGTACATCTGCTTTGCCCCTCTAATCAATGGTGCTTTTCCTTGATATTGTCAAGTGTAATAGTGATGGATTAGTGCTATCAAACTTCATAGAATAAGGGCATATGCATCATATGTTTCAAGTCACTTAGGACCTTCATACATATAATGCACATGTTATAGAGGTTTGTACTACCTATAGCTCAAACATTTTGATTCCCAATTAAAAAAAGGATTTAGCCTAATTAATATTGTCAGTAACATATATTTGGGATTTGTGATCATGCTGTAATTTATCAACTCAGGCACCCTGACATTAATCCACAATTATTTCCCCGCATATCACGCAAGAAGTTATTCTAAGCACATTCTTTCGGAATTACAAATTGCAGTGCGCCATGGCAAAAAACATTGTGCCATTCATAGCACTGTACACACTGGTTGGATATAAGCCATGAGTATTCGGAGATGAAAATTCATACATTGATTAGTGAAGCAACATTTATGTTTGGAATGCAGAGGAGAAGGGAAGTTTCAAGAGTCCAAATCTCTGTGCACTGGATTTTATTTGTGACATGTTTCACCACAAAGTAATAGATTGAGAGTTACCTCTCGTTTTCAAGTATGTCCTGGGCACAGTGTTATGGCAATACATAGTTAAATGAACAGGGTTACACATAGTATTTACAGGCATTTCATGGACAGTTAGAGATAATACATGATTAATTGCGTATGTAACAGTTAACGACGAGATTAAAATGAAAGATAGCTAAAGTCTTAAAATTACTTAAACTGAAGGCAGTTTTGAGAGTCTCCGGATGGTTGTTCGAGACGTGAAGTGCATGGTAAGATAAGGAGGAGAAACCACATTCCTTGTTGAACTGTGGCGCTGTGGACAATCTTTTGGAGTGAGATCTCAGGTGATTGTCATTGGGTATTGTGTCACTCTTCCCAGTTCTCTTGGGGGGAGGGTAATTTATATTCTTCTCCTGGATGGTAAGTATTTCATATTATGGGTTAGGGTTACATAAATATTCAGGACCCTGTCCAGCTACATGGCCCTTGAACTAAAGACTGTTCTTTTAAGGTTTTACAATGCTAGCTGTACACTGTACCTCAGCCTAAATGTAGACTGGCGGAAAGAAAAAGATGGACAGCTTCAGTAATACAGTATGTAGAGTTACATAGCAGTCAAGGTAAGATGGAATGTATGATGTCTCCTTTCTTGCCCACCTATGTAACTCCATGTGAACTCCAATTACTGTACATGTGTAACTCATATTCAACACACAACAAATTACACTGTGAATGTTCCCTAAAAGATCCCTTCCCTTGTGTTTGATTTTTGATAATAGAAATAATAAACTCTTGTACATATATTCTCAGGAAATAAAGAATGACCCCTTTCCCACAAATGTTAGTCACCAAATGAAACGTCAGTTTTTAAAAAATGTGTAATATTTTTTAAACACCTAATGAACACCAAAGGAGTCAGTTTATCAGTCAATTGGCAATTGCAGACTCCTCTAGAATATGAATAATAGCCATTCATGTCTCAACTTGCCATGTTGCTGCCATGCATTTTACAGTACATTAAAACATAGTCAACTTCTTGGAGGTCCTCCTTTATGCAGAATGGCATTCTGAATGGCCTGTGATTGATTCTGGTGCTTAATGCTTCTGTTATCAGTATATCCCCATCACAGCAAGGAAGATAAATAAGAATTTAAGAACAGTGATAAAAGGAAGAGGAAGGATGTGACAAGAGGAACTGAGATTATCTGCTACTGTAAATAGAAAATATCGAAAAGTAGGATATATGACCAACAGAGTAATGAGCCTGGCAGAAAGGGGAATATCTTAACACTACTGAAAATGTAAAGAAATCTAATGAGAAATACAGATGAAACTGTCGGTTTTGCACCAGAATCTGAGGAATTCCATGAACATGTTGGGGAAAATCCTCAGAATAGTCCATAGATGCTGTAATGGCCCATCGGATTAACCCAGCGGGGGTCCCTGCTTTTGAATGAGATTCAGGTTGTGTGAATCCTACCTGGGCTACAAGTCCCATTCAAATGCAAGGAGGACCCCTGCTGTGTTAATCCAATGGGCCATTACAGTGTCTATGGACTATGCTGCAGAGTGTTTGCGAGATGCTTGTGGATTTTCCTCAGACGCTGGTACAAAACCTACAGTTGCATCTGTAGCAGAGAATGAAACATAATGGTTTATTAATTAAACAGCGTTAGTTGCTAGAGACTATGTACTTTTTCATAGCAGCGATAACCATCTACTTATTTGTAAAATGGGTATCCCTGCTATGAAAAAGTACACAAAAGTCCCTCATAATAAAACATTTGATCTAATATAGCTCTTCCAGTGTACACAGTGATGTACATTGCATATTTGTAGGCTAAATGTGTCCCTGCCCAGAAACTCTTGTTAACACATTTTTAGGTGCTTGAAGCACAGACGGATAAATGGACTTGCCCACAATCACAAGAAGAGCTACCTGGTGGATACAAACAGGTCGATGTGCTTTAGAGGCAGTGACATTACCAGTGAGCATCACACATACAATTCCTTGAATTTCTCTAAATGAGAGAAAATCACTGCTACTGGGATAGAGCAAAATAAGGCAGATGTAGGACTGAAGAAGTGGGACCTGGAGTACAGTAGCTTAGTAGTATGAATGTTGCCTTTAAAGAAGGTCAACATACAGTAGTTCTAATCTCGGTGTGACGGTGAGGGGGTAACCAGGCTCAATAATAAAGGTAAAGCCAGTTTGGTTACCTCTGATATTTGTATTGGGGTTCGGGAGTGTCAGCTCTTGAGCCCAGTGATTGTCTGTGCATTGTATAAACTTATGCGACAATAAAGAATGTATGTATTTTGACCTTTCCAGGAGTGCCAGCAAAAGATGCTCTTGTTGAAAGTCTCACTTTTCGGGGCCAAGTTCTGAGAACTGAACGTAGTGGTCGCGACTAGGTTTGCAAGCCGAAAACATTTCAAGAATGTTTGACACTAACTCCCGGTCAAGGGATTTCAGCACCACCGGAAGAAAGAGAGCAGTGGCGTCAGGAACTTCATGCCGATTTGAGTGCCAGGACATTTCAGGCCAAGTCCCGGTCAACTAAAAACACTGTTTCTTTGCATATTTCAACCAGGAAAGGCTAGTTCTTGGCCCCAGACTGCTGCAAGTGTCTTTCTCGTGTATTTTGGGTCTCATAATGCGTTTGCCTGTTTAAGTGAATAAATGACAATTTATTTCATCAACTCGTTTTGCTCAGTGTTATGATCCCGGTATAAATGGTGTAAATGCCTGGTCTCCCGTGACACTCAGTCTCAACTCTTATTATGACCCTGGGCAAATTACATTCTCAGGTACTAAACATTTGTTTGTGAGCCTTTCAGGGCAGGGACATACAGTATGTGCTTGAAAAATTCCATGTATAGCCCCACGCACACTGTCAGTGTTATATAAGGAGAACAATATGACTATGTTTATTTCAGTAATTTGGGAGGAAGTGTCCCTAAACTGTGAAGATGAGATAAGCCCTGATGCTATGACAGGAAATATTAGCTATATACAGTAGTCTTCCTTATACACTGGCAGTTCCTGTAAACTAAAATTAGTCAGTATTGTAGTTTTAAAACTTGTTTTCAAAGTTAGATCGGTGCTTGTAATTTCATAGGATGTGTTTGGCTCAAAGTTGAATATGGTGAGGATGAAACCATTAATAAACACTAATAGATAACAGCATTGGGATGATAACCATCAATGTTTTCTGAACCCCCACTGGGACATCTGGGTGTACCATACTCTGAATTGTCCCTCCAAGAAAGATTTTGAAATGGAGGTGGTAAAGTTATGAATCCATACCATTATCTCCTCTACTTTTCCCATAAGTCTTCCTATGGTTCCAAGTAACCATTCCCAAGTCCAACAACAGTGGGGGAAATAAGCGTTTATTACACTGATGAATGCTCCAGCTATCTGTGTGCATCATTTTTACACCAAAACATTTATTGTGGAAACTGGGAACATCATCCCAAAGACTTTATTAACTTAAAATATTTAATCCAAAACGTACATTGATCAGCTGTCATCATATAAAGGCTTGCTTAGGATGAAAGTGTGTGCTAACTCTACCTTATTTGTACTGTGTTTCATTTATTGTAACCTAGCCCTATTTCCATTATCAATGAAAAATATACTTCAATGGAGTCTCGCTCCTTATCCTATGTGAGAAGCATGGTGATGCTTCCAGTCAGGTACAATACATGAAAATTGATGCATTATTAACTGTATGGTATCTCCTTCACCCTTTACTGAACAGGGTGGTCTGAAGATAGCATTGCAATTACTTAGTCTGTAATAAGCCCATCTTTGACATCTACAGTATGTCTTTAATTTTGTTTATTTTTCGTTTTGCTTCATTTTCACAGAATCTCTCAACCTACAGTTACTATCTAAACCCAGGTTATCTGGTCAGGTTAATCTAGTCCAGTTATTACAGTTCTTTTTCTTAGCCCACAATGTTTTGAGAAATAAATACAATAAAACGCATAACTGCACGATCCTGTCACACATGGGTTAAGTTAGTAACTTTACCTGACTTAGTATGCGTTGTGTACAGCATCATGTTAGAAAAACAATTGTGATACACGCCAGCAAGACGCTTTCAGCTTGGACTCAATTTTAGCAAAGCATTATTTGCATTTATCCAGCTTGTAAGTGTAAACAGAGCACATAATCTTCATTCATTTTACAAAACATACAGTACAGGGGATTTCCAAAGTGCTAGCAAAAAAGCACAATAACAAGTCTTAATTGAGATGCACAATGTAGAACAACATTGGATTTTGGACATGTGTGTGCTAGGTATACCTAGAAAAGTGAGGTTTTAAAGCCCACAAGTCATATGGTTAGGAGTTAAAAATCAGGCCTGTCCCAGGTGGTTACGATGTATGTTTCCTTTTATAAGAACACATATGTAAAATGATTATAAATGTGTGCATATTTTTGAATATTCACCAATATCTGCAACCTTTGCAAATGCCTGTCAACTTTTAATCAACATGAGTATTAAGGAGATCTGCTGCATCCTGACATCAGTTTATCCGAGCTGTGATTCTCCTGCACCAGGCATGTCTCCCCAGGCAGACTTTGACATGGCAGCAGAAAATGTGAAGAAGTTGAAGACCAAACCAACTGATAATGAAATGACGGAACTTTATGGCCTCTACAAACAGTCAACTGTTGAAGACATAAATATAGACTGTCCCAGAATGGTAGACTTAAAGGGCAAAGCAAAGTGGGAAGCATGAAATGTAAAAAAAGGTACAGATGCAGCCACCAGTATTAGAACACTTGCCTTGGAAAAATCTAATTTCTGTGAGATTCCTAATGGCCCATCGTATTAACACAGTGGGGGGTCCCTGCAGTCCCATTCAAACTTAATGGGACTGTAGGCACCCCTGCTGTGTTAAACCGATGGCCATTAGGAATCTCACAGATATGTTGTGGCATGTACTGTGAGATGCCTTAGTTTTTACCCAGGCAAGTGGTCGGACACTGGTGGCTGCATCTGTACTGTATGTCAAAAGAAGCCATGAAGGCATACACTGCCAAAGCAAATGAGCTGATTGCAAAATATGGATTGTAATGTTCTTGAGGAGTTTGTGCAAAGCAGGTGGGCAGACATAATCCATTTAACAAATTGAGGCAAAAGTTCAATATTAATATTACATTGACAACGTTATGTTTTCAAAATGTTGGGCTGCAATTAACATAAGTTTTTTTTTGTCTGGGAGTAGAAAGCTATTTCCTGTTCCTTCACTGCACTGACTTGCTAAACAGTTTTACAAGTCCCCCCAAAAAAATAAAATGAGTGTTAAGATGCCCCTTTAAAGCAGCAGTCTATGCTGCTGTTTTTTTTTTGTTTTTTTTTTATTCCCCCCCCCCCCTTTATTTTGTGTATCAATACAATCCACACACTGACAAGTGATTAGCTAAGTTGCAGATCGATCCATTCTCCTGTGATCGATCGGTGAAGATTCGGCTCAGGGGTTCACTAAAGGACTGCAGAGGAGTATTGACTCAGTATCTGTGACTTTGTAAATGGCTGCAATAAAACAAAAAAGGATTGTCACCTTATAATACATTTAAAATGTAATTTAGAGTTGTTTGAAAAAAATGCTACAAGTATTTTCTCATAGTACAGAACTGATTTATTAAAAAAAAAAACACGTCGGATATTGCTTGGTCTGCAGCTTTAAAGCCAAGATTCACAAAGAAGCATTGGAATTTTTGACGTGGCATTAACGCACTATAACATATACTAATTAACGTGATATTCACCAAAGCAAATAAAGGAATACACATTTTATTCTCTGGGATTTGCAGAATCGTGAATAAATCATCAAAAGTAAATGTTCCAAAGTCCCAAAAACACAAAATGTGATAAATGTGGGTCAACTCTATAATAAAGATCAAGGAAGTATAAATATCAATAATATCGCTAAATAGACCGAGACTGTGGATATAATGAAGCCTAAGGTTTTCTGAAATAGTTCTCAATTAATGTGACAATGATTTTCATGTACAGTGTACACATTTTTGCTGTAGCTACTGTATTGTAATGTTAGTGCAAAAATGTGATTGAAGGAATTCTGCCAATTAACAATATTCTAATGACTTGATTCTGATAGTTACTTCTTCTTACAATAAGCGTATTGAATATGGTGCTATCTTGATTAAGAATACGTTCCTGTTGTGATGAGTGAGCGTTTCTAATTGGATGAGCGAGCGAAGCAAAAACATCAACTACACTTTGCTGCCACTTTGGTTGTGTGGTTGTTTTTGTTTGTGGGTTCTCTCTCCACAGGCCAAACGAACGCCTTGTCAGATTGTGATGAAACTTTGAGGGTACCTTTGCGCCACCCTAATTTAGATCTGCCAGAAGTTTCAACCAAATCGGTGTAGCCTCCATCTTGGATTTTTTTTTTTTTGAAGTGATAAAAAAAAATTAAACAGTACATCTCATCGACTGGATTCTTGATCCTAAACATTAAATACAGGCATACCCCGGTTTAAGGACACTCACTTTAAGTACACTCGGGAGTAAGGACATATCGCCCAATAGGCAAACGGCAGCTCACGCATGCGCCTGTCAGCACGTCCTAAACAGCAATACCGGCTCCGTACCTGTACCGAAGCTGTGCGCAAGCGGGGAGACTATAGAGCCTGTTACAAATGCGTTATTTACATCTGTTATGCACGTATAATACGATTGCAGTACAGTACATGCATCAATAAGGGGGAAAAGGTAGTGCTTCACTTTAAGTACATTTTTGATTTACATACATGCTCCGGTCCCATTGCGTACGTTAATGCGGGGTATGGCTGTATATTATTTAGCAACTTGTACTACATTTTCAGAAATTTTGCTTGAACCGTTTCAGAGAAATTAAATATGTGAAATAAAAATAAATTGGTAGCAAACAACAATGTACAATAACAGCAACCTGCACATTTACTTTGATATCTGGGTGGCGGTGATAATTATTCACTGCACAATAGGTTTTTGATGTTTTCCACGGTATCCACAATGTCGGTATAACTGTTCATACATCACGGCCTTCTTCAAGATGATGCATTTTGGAGTTTTGTTTTTTATTTTTTTCACCTTTCGGACAGTTTGTTTCGCGAATTAGATCGTCACTGTTACATGGAAGTGTTTGGCCGTTTGTGATATTATGTTAAACGTATTTATTTTCAAGTCACAGTAATGTGAGTGGAAGTGATATTCCGGATTTATATCTTTGTTTGACCTCAAGACAGCGCTTGATCGTTGTGACAGACAATACCCGCCTTTCTGGACAACTGTGTTGCCGGTACCTCAAGGGTCAGTGGAAAATCGCCTTATTTATAGGCTTGTATACTACCACAGATTAGTATGAGAATTAAATTGCTGTTTTCAACTGACGTTTTTGAGAATACTAGGACAATTTGATGACAAAATCCACAAATGAATGGTCTTTCAAATTTAGTTTTGTCCATGTTTCATTCCGTGATATGAATCTTTGTGCTATTGGGTTTAATCGCTCAACCCACAACACAGTATAAAATATAGCATTTCCCTGTATTATTCACTGATTGAAAGCTGCTTAGAAAATCTGGGCCTAAGTAAGATATTCATAGTTTTGGCTGTTGTCAAATTTGCATATATATTTTGTCTCTAGTTATTACAGAGGTCAGTTGTGATGGGAAAGACACACAAACACACATTTTAACATATGGAAGAACTGGTACTATAAGTATACAGCATGTGTGTTTTATTTTTGTATGGAAACGGAGTTTGAAAGGACTGTAAGTGAAACAGATATACTCAGTGTTACATTCTGCGAAATATTCAACTAAAACCGCAAGCTTGCAACAATGTTAATACCAAGAACCTGAAGCAGCCTGGTGCTGCTTGTACTGTATGCATGTATGTACTGTATAACAAGTCTGCAGTTTATTCAGGTCTTTGGGGTGTATTTATTAAAGCCTTACAGGTGCAAAACTGGGACAAATCTAGAGCAAAAAAATTCCATTGGAACAAACTGAATCCAATTAAAGGCAAAAAAAAAATGTCTTAGTTAAATCTAGTTCATATTTTTGGCCTCCGTTTTGCAACCAGGAAGCAGTGATTCCTTGTGCCTGATGCATAACAGAAAACTTTGGAAAGAAATTGCACAGTAAATATACAGTAAATTATATAAATATAATTTTTCAAGACTTATAATACACTGATTGTGCTGAAGTTCTCTCTTCTCCCGTGTGCCAGCTTGTGTTTACGTGCAAATAAGAGGAAGTATGGAGTATACATATCACTTGGAACAAATTTAGATAAAAATGTCACTTGTGAGCACATTCACATGTCTCAGACAGGTCTGCAACCCTGATTTTCACCATTATTGCTTAGCATGCAAAGCTTCCACGGCAGCCAGGGATTCTGGGAAATGACATGCAAATGAGCACAGTGTATCACTTTTTGATTCTTATCCATTTTAACATGGAGCCCTATAATGTGGGAAAATCTTCACTACAGTTCATCCAAACGCAATAAAAAAATGGGGCAATATGAAAAAAAAAATCAAGAATTTTTGTCTTTGGGTTGAATTAAATGTAATAAACCTGTTTATCAAGTTATTTCTTACATATAGTGACTGTAATACAGAAAGGTTTACTTGGCACTTGGCAGTTTGACAGAACAAATAACAAATAGGCTTATCCCATTGTAACACAAATACTGTATTCTAACTTCTCATGAGTTCGTCTTCTAGACAATCCCCAAATTGTAAGATTACGCACAGGGAGCACAATTTGAGCAAAGTAGCTAAACTATTGGGGATTGATTATCAAAGTTTCCCGAATGCAGGACTGGGTAAAAATGAGGGCAATGAAATTGCTATATATTTGTTAAAGGAAAAATTGGTTTCAATAGCATTTTTTCTTGATAAATATGGTACTGTTCAGAAGACTTTGATAAGTAGACATCATTGTTACCCAGGCACAATGTAAGCAAATACCTCTCTTTGTATGTATGTCTTTATTTATATAGCGCCATTAATGTACATAGCGCCATTAACAACACCAGTAATAGCGCATAGTACATAGCGCCATTAATGTACATAGTACTTAATATAGTACTACTGTATTCACAGTAGTAATACACATGACAATCATATAAATAACAAATAACAGGTCATGGGAATAAGTGCTTCAGACATAAAAGTAACATTTAGGAAGAGGAGTCCCTTCTCCGAGGAGCTTACAATCTAATTGGTAGGTAGGAAGAACGTTCAGAGATAGTAGGAGGGCGTTCTGGTTAGTGCGTCTGCAAGGTGCCAAGCTTTATGTATCGTGTATAGTATTAGCCATGTGCTACTCATATGCTTCTTATGCAAGTGTGTCAAGGTGGGAATTAAAGGTGAATAGTATTTGATAGTGGATTTGTATCAACTGTGTTCAAAATTATCAATGTAATAACGCAGGATTCTAAGCCAAATAAGCCCTTCAGAGAGGGTAGGCAGTAGAGAAGCCCCCAGTTATGTGCACTCGCTAGTCAATCCTGGAGAGGTGAAATAAAGAGGTGTTACACCAAGTAAGGATTTGCACTATGTGTACATTATGTCCCCTTTTATTTTACTTTGTCTACAAGACTGAATAAAATTGTGTATTTTCACATATACTCATCTTTCCACTTATTTGCCCTCAGGGCACTGATCATAGACTTTCTAGGGCAGGGGGGCACAAACTTTATTCCCTGCGCCCCCCTTGCCGGCGGTCACCTCACCCCCATGCCCCCCCCTCACCCCCACTTACCTCGGCTCTGGCATCATGACGTTACGTTGCCATGGCGACGCGTGTGGAGCCAAGGGAAGTAAAGGTTTATAGAGGCCCTGCAGCTCCCCCGGCACTTAATTTAAGTGCCTTCGGGAAGCACGTGGGGCCTCTGTAAGCTGCGTGCCCACCCACAGGCAGTCTTGCGCCCCCCCCCTCCCCAACCGGGGGTCGCGCCCCCCAGTTAGCGCACCGCTGTTCTAGGGCAATAATTATTTATTTAATCTACATCACTCATTTCTCATTATTTTGGTGTTCCACCACTTTATTTCACCTCACCAGGATTGACAAGTGAGTGCATGTAACTGTGGGCTTCTCTACTGCCTACCCTCTCTGAAGGGCTTCCATGGCTTAGGACCCTGCTTAATTCTACATAACTCCCCTAGAGCACCATAATCTACCTTCCCCTTGATTACATAGAGGTTGAGAGAGTGTCCCTTTGCTTTCAAAATGATCTGTGTACACAGTTTCTTCACTCACCTGAGCAATGAAGAGGTTAGATATCCAGATGTACCCTAGTATATATTTTATGGTGGGCAAAGCCGGTTTCTGTGATATCGGTGATGAAAGTTTCCTATTGCAGAGATTACAATTTCTGTGGTTTGCTTTGAGAGCAGCACTACCTTCGTCTCTGAGTTTTGTGAGTTGGAAGCTGCTTTCTTTCCTGTCCTTCTAGTTATACAGTACTTCATGTTCTGATTAGGGAGTAACATAGTTATGACATGAAAGGTACTTTCCATAACTTTCCTCTATTTATATACAAACAACAAGGGCAAATTAATTTTGTGTATTGGGACATTGAAATATTAACACTGGTGAGTGCAAAAAAAAAGTGTGTGTGTCGAGCATGCACATTTTAAGTGAAACTTCATTGTCTTTTGTCATTGTTTTGTCACAGAAATTGTATTTGTAATGGTGATGTTTTTAATTAAAAATAAAAACACAGTTTTAGTGACAAAACTCAAACTCAAGAAAAAAGAAGTTTGACTTACAGTAGAACGTGTGTTCTCAGCACCCCCCCTTCTATTTTAGCTATGTGCACTTCTATATTTATACTAACTGTGAATTCTTTGTGTGTGTGTGTGTGTGACGGTGTGGGTGTCTCTGGAAAAGGATTGCCTAATACTACACATTGTTAGGCAATCCTTTTCCTTTCTGCATACTCCCATATGGCATTGTAATTATAGTATCTCTGAAATGTCATAGGAGTAGGTTTATTGGCTCATCTGCTTTACATAGCAATTACTGAGCCCCTACCAATTTTCCAATTAGTGCAGGTATAATACACCCCAGTGTCAGTCTGGACATCACCCTCCATTGAATGGTAGGTGAATGTGTAAGGCTGACAGAGAGATGTATATGTGTAAGTTTTATGACCAGGGAGGCGCGAGCTTCACCCCTCACCTAGCATTATTTTTGTGTAATGTACCTATAACGAGAGGACACAGTCTGGAGGTAAAATGGCCGCGGCTTTGTTTATTAATAATAAACATAATCATAACTGAGGTAGTGTGCTGCCCGTCCGCGCCAGAAAGTGCTCGGTGCTGGGCAATGCAAGACGGGGCACCCGGAAGTACGTCCCGGTGACCTGCCCCCTTGTTTCAACCTGCTTTACCAGCCCCGAGCCCCCTCTGGCAGGACAAGCACCTACCCCCCCCAACTGCTGCCACCGACGGGCCTGTTTAACCCCCCTTAAATCAGGCCCATGCCGCCATACCCTCGCTCGCTGCCTCCCGACCCCTTCTGCCAAAACTCGGCTGCCGTCTTTCCCGTCGAGGCGCCACAGTCTTTACCAAAATTGGTGTTCGTGCCCTCCCCCTTAAACCCTTTACTGTCCTTCTTATAACATTTGGACTTGGGGTGCCTACTATGCCTACTATGCTGCTGCAACTATGCTGGAAATGACAATTGGGGAATCTGCATTTTGACTCGTTAAAACCCCAGCATATGCCCGACTATTTACCGACAGTGAGTCCCGGCCCATATAATATTAACGCATGGTGGCTTTCCTGCATCCCCTACCCTCGTGACCTGCCCCATCATAACAACCTGAAATAACACTTTTTTTATTTTATTTTTATTAATGACCTGCGTACCACATTCTCTGCTACTGACGTACTGTATAACACCAATTCCTCATATCACCTGGTGAACTAACCGCGTACATACCACATATCTGTCCCATGTTTCTAATGACATGCTATCTAGCCCACGCATCTGGCGAATACTTATATCCTAAGCAAAAAACTTGCCCAGTATAAGCAATTCCCCCCCGCTGGGGGCCTTATGCCCCCAGCGGGAATCCTTGGCCAGCCAGGAGCAAGAGGCCGGACCTTCCTCCTGGCTGCTGGCTTTATCTTTGAAGCCCCTCCCCCAGCCGCTCTTGCGGCAAATCTGGTTCGGGGAGGCCGAGCCCCCCCGGTCACCTGCTGTGCCGCCCATTTCCGGCTAGGCCAGCTTGCATTATATTCACACCAGGGAATTTGTGCACCCAGTTTACCTTTATAGCAAAGGTAAGTATGATACTGGCTTTAGCCAGATTTTAATTGCACTACCCACATAAGCTCATGCTTTATTTAACCCCTTCAGGGCTTTTACACTTTTTTCACCTGTCCATGGGACAATTATTACATATATATATATATATATATATATATATATATATATATATATATATATATATATATATATATAGTAGTGTAGGTACCTGCATTAACAGGTATGCCTTGACGTGGCAAGCAGGCTTACAAATGCTTTGGCCAAAGGGCTTAACAAAATACCCTTTTTCACGAGATTATTATTTTATCTTAGCCTAATTGGTATTGTAGGAGCGCAGGAATCATTCTTTTTTTAAAAGTGAGATAACTGTGCATTACCTTTTGTGCACATTCCTTCAATAAACCTTTCTCCTGGTATTACTTCCTCCATCAATTTCTCTTTTTTTAAATTGCCTTCAACTTCTCTATATTATCTTTCTCCTGTTGCTGTTCTTATCAATCTAATTTAAATGACTTGATAAAATATTATATGACAGAAGTCACAATGCAGACTTTTGTGTTAAAGAGATCAAACATGCCGTAGATACAGTACGTCCATTCTGCTTTACTATAAGAGAACACCAAATCTCCCTGATTTTGGTTCCTTGAGGTGTAAATCTCTGATGAAACTCTGTGAACTTGAATTGCATAGCACAAATGTGTCCAAATGCTTTGTTCTTGATACTGTATGTGTAAGAAGGAGGATGTTGTAGAAGACTTCAGAGATGTACTGTATACAATTCTGTATCTCTCTCCATATTCATTTCCATATTTTTGCCTCCAAACAATCGTCTCTGGACCATCTAAGGAGGCCTTACAGATTTGGTTAATTGAGATGTTTCTTAAATCTGATGTATATGCTAATATATAAATTATAAAACTTACTTGCATTTGTGAGCTTGGTAAATGGAAAAGATGACCAATACAAGAGCAATATTGGCCTTAACATTATGGAGGATTTCTGGCTTCAAAACTGGAGAAATGAACAGCACCAGTGTAGAGGGAGAAAGGGGGTGGCCCGGGATTAAAGGGGTTGCACCCCATTTGGCCATCCCCTGACCTCACCAGGGAAACAAGGGGTTAACTGGGCTGAGGTCCAGAAATGTGATTTAACCCTTGTTATAACATGAAAATGTGTATTCCCCTGTTCCCATGTATCAATGTAATATCTGGTTTAATCAGTGTCTGCATCACACACATTCTAGAATCCATCCGGGAGCACAACGGTTAATAGTTCTTTAGTGATTATAGCCCTTTGTGTAATTTTCCCGCCTTTTCAGGCACCATTTTGCAGGGTTCCTTGGCCGCCATTGGAGCTCCATGTGTTTCAATGGCGAATCTTGCTGTTTGGGTCCTGTTTCCTGTGAAGACCAGCAGATGGCATCCGAGAGGAGGAGCGGCGGTTTCCCATTGTAAGTCAATGGGCCCATTGACTTCAATGGAGAATCCTCGAAGGAGTTTTCCAGGAACGAGTTGGCTGCCGTCCAAACCGCTAAACCGCAAAGCGGATACATTTTCAATAAGAGAGCTTTGATCACTTAACAGTCAAGTTCAACGACAAGTGGCGTGGGAATAAACAGTTCTAGAGCACATAGAAATAAAATTATTTTTGCCCCTAGTTCCTAGACCTCCCCGCACTCGACCACAACCGGGTCCCCGTATCCTGGACCCCTGATAAGGGTCGAACCGCGAAGAGCGGGTCGCGCCATAGGTTCCAATGGCGGCGGCAGAAACAGCTCAGGAAAACGGCTAAGTGTCAAAAGCTGAAATTTGGTAATCCATAGCTCCGGTTCCGGAGGGTCCAGAGGATCAGGGTTTGGGGTATCTGTAGTCACTGCTCCGGCATCGCTGCAGAACCATCCTTGACCCTCTTGGACCAACCCGACGGAGTATGGACCCCCTTGAAAGTTCGGGACTTTTCCCATAGACTCCAATGGCGGCCAATCTCCACTGACCGGCTATGGCGGAAAACCCCCATTGACTTCAATGGCGGCGCAGCCCCGTTGAAAGTCTATGGCGGTGGATTCCCATAGCCGCCAACGGTGGCGGTTTGACATTGAAAGTCTATGGCGGCGGAGCCCGTTGTTTTCAATGGGGATTTAGTGAAAAACCGTGATTTCATTTACAGCGGAGATTTTTGTATTAAAATAGGAAACGGTTTAAGGTGTATTTGTGTAACTTCGGTTCCGAAGGTCGTAGCAAGTTACAAATTGGACCATAGGGTGTCCCAGTTCCGGCATTGAGAACTGGGAAGTTTGGACCTTCTGGACCCAACGGAACCAGATATTTTAATAGGTTTGTGTTTTATCTTTCATACTGTGTCCCAAAGCAGGGAAAAAACCCAGAGGAAATTTCTTTGCATACCAGGGTAGCATATGGCCAGAGAGGCGACCCAATGTCTAGTACTTAAGTATTGTTCAAAGGATTTTGTCACCCACACTGTTTACCTGAGGGCGGAGACGGCTCAAACCAGAGCAGTCTTTAAGTGTCCCATTTAACACCTTACAACAAAGAATATCCTGCCAGAAACCCAAATTGGTAGACTAGCTGGCATTCCTGATGCAGATGAGGGGCTACAGAAATGAGACCCCAGAGTTCTACTGCGCATGTACCAGC
The DNA here is from genome assembly GCF_040206685.1 of Ascaphus truei. Lineage (NCBI taxonomy): Eukaryota > Metazoa > Chordata > Amphibia > Anura > Ascaphidae > Ascaphus > Ascaphus truei. The sequence goes on along the minus strand of NC_134485.1, from coordinate 422,761,780 downwards.
TAGCAGGGGGGCATGTATCAAAATATGTTCCCACGTTAATGAGTGGCTAGAGGTAATTGAAGACCAATCACCTGTACTTAATGTTAAGGATAGGGTTACAAAAGGTTTATAAACTGTTGTCCACCCTTTATCCTTTGTCTTCTTCTTCTGATAACATCTGAATTGTTACCTGATTGCGAGAGAATTGCTATGCAGAATACTTCTCATCCCCATCCCCAAAGTAAGTGTACTTCTTGTCTTGTTACAGTACTATATCGTGTGTTCACCTATCCAAAGGAATAAATACAATTTATTATATCTAAGCCTCATTCAGTTCAAACCCAGTTATTTGTGTAAACTTACAACCTTTGACAGGCTATCGTCACAGGCTTATAAGTTAACTGGTGGCAGCGGCTGGACTGAACTGGACCTGGATTACAGTATTCTGCGGGGTACTGTGATCCAGTGGGAACTTGATGGTAATTGCAGGCTCCGGGGACTAAAGATATTGAACACACGTTAGTGCAACAAGTAACGCAAGTTGTCACACCACCTCACTGCTGCTACACAGAACCATGAGTGAAGCGGAGAACATCTACTACCTGAGGACTAGAACTCAGCTAAGAGACAAGTGCCGTGATTATGGACTGGAATATGAGGACCAGGACGTCGCAGACATGATTGCCGCAATCACAGAATTTAAAGCCGAACGTGCAGAGTCTCAGGATATGGCTCAGCTCGCCCTTGTACAGCCGCCCGGAGATCAGGGACTGAACCCAGTGCCGGGGCGGCAGAATCCCGGGGAGGGAACGAGTGCACCTCCCGGGACAAGTGCGACAGCAGGGGCACTGATGGCGGCGGCCACCAGTCCATTTACCCCTGAAATGTTGGCACTGATTACAACGTGGGGAGACCGAGGGACAGCGGAGGAGCGCTAAAGTTTATCTCTATGGCAGTGAACAGACCCGCTTATTGCCCCCCGGTCCAACCCCGCAAAGATGAACTCCAACTGGACAAGCACAGTCTCACCAATTATGTGGAAGGCACTGATCGGATCGATATGTTTTTAAGGAACTTTGAAATGCAGTGCCGGTGGTACAAGGTGCTTCCCGAGAATAGGGTTGCACACCTGGACCCGCTACTCTCCGGCTTGGCTAAACAGACATTGATGGCGCTTACAGAGGAGTATGCTGATGACTATGACCACCTGAAAGAACTATTACTATTTCAGCACAGTTTTACCCCTGAAGCTTACCGGGGTAAATTCCGGCTGGAGGAGAGGCAGCCTCAGGAGACCTACGTCACCTATGTGACCCGCATGGCTTTATACGGGCTACACTGGGTGGAGGGCTGTGAGGCCAAGACTTACCAACACCTGCTGGACTTCATCTTTCAGGAGCAGCTCATGCAGCAGTGCCCGCCGGCGGTGAGGGCTTGGGTGTATGACAAAAAGCCCAAGACTTACACAGAGGCGGCGAGGATGGCAGATGACTATGTGGTCAGCCGGTCCCAGATGACCGCCAAGGCACCAGCCAAAGTGGCAGCAGCGCCGGCGCCGGCTAAGAAAGCTGCGAGTACCCCCCAGTGGACCCAAAAGCCGCCTGCGGGCAGCAGTTCACAGAAGGCGGGAGAGCTCCGGCATGAGCGCCGGTGCTACAATTGTTATAGCACTGGTCACCTCAGACCAGATTGCCTGGAACCCCTGCGTTCCAACGGACCCCATCGGGGGCTTCCACCAAAGAACCAGGACCGGTCATGGAAACAACTCCCAGCGAGACGTCCCATGTCACCCCTATCCCGGTTTCATCGGTGCCTACAGCCAGGAGCGGAGGACATCTCAGCGCAGACCTGCAGCAGACGGACGGCCGGAGCAAACATCTCACCCTGGTCACAGTCAGTGACCGGCCAGCAGTCGGCTTGCTGGATTCAGGAGCTGCAGTGACCCTGGTCCGACCTGATATGGTCCGGCCAGAGGAATTGCTCCCAAGCCCTGGGATGCAGATCACTGTGGCCGACGGAGAGCCACGTTTCTTGCAGGTGGCCCAAATCTTTTTTGATTGGGGGGTGGGCAAGGGTGTGCGGGAGGTGGGGGTTTTACCCGGTTTGGATGCTGAAATTCTTTTGGGCAACGACTGGGACCGATGACCTGCACCTACGACCGTGTGCCCCAGCCCGCTGCAGTGGCGGCGGTTACACAGAGCCAGACCGCGGCAATGCCGGCGGCGGCCGCTCCAGTCCTCCAGCCTTTGGGACCAACGTTAGCGGAGGGCGCAGAGGAGCCCGGGGAGGTAAGTCAGGATCAGTTGCAACCACAGGCTGACTTACTGTTCCCTCTTACCCTGTCCCCTTCCCCTGACAATGACATGACTGGGGGGTGGCCAGACTTAGGAGCCCAGTTTAGGGAGGCAGTGAAGGCAGATCCTACCCTGTCCGGCGTGAGACTTCGGGCGTCCGAATCTCAGGCAGGGGGGGGCACTGAGCGCTGCCTATGGCATAAGGGACTCCTATACAGAGAAGAAGGGAACCCGGGGATAGAGGAGGTGGTGACCGGTAAGCGACAGCTAGTAGTGCCCCAGGGTTACCGACAGCAATTGTTACAGGTAGCTCACTCTATTCCGTTAGCGGGACATCAGGGGGTCACCAGGACGCGAGCCCGGTTATTACAGCATTAATACTGGCCGGGGGCAGCCCGGGATGCGAGCAACTTCTCCCGCTCCTGTGATGCCTGCCAGCGAGTGGGTAAGGCGGGCGACCGTGTGAAGGCACCCCTGAGACCCGTACCGATAATAGGGGAACCCTTCCAGAAGGTAGCGATGCACCTTATAGGACCCCTTATGATTCCTAGCAGGTCAGGGAAGCGCTACATCCTCAAGGTGGTTGATTTTGCCACCCGGTACCCTGAGGCAGTAGCGCTTGGCACCATAAGTGCCAAGACAGTGGCAGCAGCTTTGCTGAACATTTTCTCTAGGGTAGGTTTCCCTAGTGAGATCCTAACTGATCAGGGGTCGCAGTTCATGAGTGAACTGTTACATTGTCTCTGGGATGCATGTGGTGTACAGCACCGGCGCACTACCCCTTACCACCCCCAGACAAACGGATTATGTGAGAGGTTTAACGGTACCCTGAAGCAGATGCTTCGGACCTTTATAGAGGCGGAGGGGAAAGACTTGGAGATTCACCTGCAGCACTTGCTGTTTGCATACCGAGAGGTACCGCAAGAATCTACAGGCTTCTCCCCTTCGAGCTACTATATGTGGACCTCTGGACCTATTCCGTGAGGGATGGGAAGGGGAGACAACTGCTACTGATGCTTCAGTGATCCAGTATGTAGTAGATCTCAGAGACCGGTTAGAGATTCTCATGGGGGTGGCCCAGGACCACCTCAGGGCTGCTCAGACCAAGCAAAAGCAATGGTATGACCAGCATGCCCGTAGCAGAGAATTCATCCCAGGACAGCAGGTGCTTGTTCTCAAACCCACTCGGGAGAACAAGCTGATGGCTGCCTGGTCGGGACCGTACTCGGTTATCCGAAAGGTGAATGAGTGCAACTATGTTGTACAGGTAGAGCCTGAGAGGCACAAGACATACCACATTAATATGTTGAAGGAATACAGAGCACCGAGTATGGGAGCAGTGTTGGCCATTTGTAGCCCACTGCTGGAGGATCCGGCGAGCAATGCTCTGCCTGATCTCCTAGGGGAGGTTTGGCAGGGAAACACTATGGAGCAGGTGGAGATAGGGGCACAGTTGAGTGCTAGGCAGAAGAGAGAAGCCAGGGACATGCTAGCTCAGTTTAACACCCTCTTCACTGACATGCCAGGGATCACACATCTCACAAAATACCCAGTGCACACAGGGGACTTGCAGCCTCTGCATAAGCACACTTATAGAGTGTCAGCAGAGGTCAAGACAAGTATGGAGAGAGAGATAGAGGAGATGCTGACCCTAGGGGTAATTACTCCTTCCCAGAGCCCTTGGGCAAGTCCAGTAGTCCTAGTTCCTAAGAAGGACAAGACCACCCGGTTTTGTGTGGACTACCGGTTGCTCAACGCTGGGACGGTGTCAGATGCTTACCCCATGCCCCGCATGGATGAGTTACTAGATGAACTCGCGGGGGCAATGTATCTGACCACTATGGATTTGAGCAAAGGCTATTGGCAAATCCCACTGACCCTGGAGGCTAGGGAGAAGTCAACATTCATCACTCCAAGTGGCCTCTATGAGTTTGTGGTGATGCCATTTGGGATGAAGAATGCCCCGGCTACCTTTCAACGCCTGGTCAATAGGTTACTGGAAGGGATGCAGAGCTATGCCAGGGCTTACTTAGATGACATTGCTGGCTTTAGTAGTTCCTGGGAATCCCACATAGGACATGTAGCTGCGGTGCTGGATAGGATCAGGGAGGCTGGGCTTACCTTAAAACCCACTAAGTGTATGGTAGGGATGGCAGAAGTCCTGTACTTAGGGCACAGGGTGGGTGGAGGGCATCTCAAACCAGAGCCAGCCAAGGTAGAAGCCAAGGTTGAGTGGCCTGTTCCAAAACCCAAGAAACAGGTCATGGCATTTTTGGGCACCGCAGGGTACTATACAGTAGGAAATTTGTCCCACAGTACAGCGCCGTGGCCAAACCCCTGACTGATCTGACTAAGAAGCAACTGCCTGTGCTTATTACCTGGACTCCTGCCTGTGAAACTGCTTTCCAGGCACAGAAAACTGCGCTTGCTGGAGCCCCCATACTGGCTGCCCCAGACTATACCAAGCATTTTCTTATTCAGACTGATGCCTCAGATTTTGGTGTTGGGGTTGTATTGAGCCAGGTGGGGAACGATGGCAAAGAGCACCCTGTGGTGTATCTCAGTCGCAAACTGCTCCCCAGGGAGGTTGCATATGCCACCATTGAGGAGTGCTTGGCCATTGGGTAGGCACTCAAAAAGCTCCAGCCCTATGTATATGGGAGGGCTTTCACGGTCATCACAGACCACAATCCCCTGAGTTGGCTACAGAGGGTATCAGGGGAGAATGCCAAGTTGCTGAGATGGAGCTTGGCTTTGCAAGAATTTGAATTTACCATTCAACACAAAAAGGCAGTGAAAACAGCAATGCTGATGGACTTTCACGCCAGGACTATCCCTCTGAGACTGAATTCATTAATGGTGCCAGAAGTGCCCCACTCCCCATTAGGGCCAGTGGGCCACAGGACACCCATTAAGAAGGGGAGGTGTAGAGGGAGAAAGGGGGTGGCCCGGGATTAAAGGGGTTGCACCCCATTTGGCCATCCCCTGACCTCACCAGGGAGACAAGGGGTTAACTGGGCTGAGGTCCAGAAATGTGATTTAACCCTTGTTATAACATGAAAATGTGTATTCCCCTGTTCGCATGTTTCATTGTAATATCTGGTTTAATCAGTGTCTGCATCACACACACACTAGAATCCATCCGGGAGCACAACGGTTAATAGTTCTTTAGTGATTATAGTCCTTTGTGTTATTTTCCCGCCTTTTCAGCCACCATTTTGCAGGGTCCATAGGCCGCCATTGGAGCTCCATGTGTTTCAATGGCGAATCTTGCTGTTTGGGTCCTGTTTCCTGTGAAGACCAGCAGATGGCATCCGAGAGGAGGAGCGGCGGTTTCCCATTGTAAGTCAATGGGCCCATTGACTTCAATGGAGAATCCTCGAAGGAGCTTTCCATGAACGAGTTGGCTGCCGTCCAAACCGCTAAACCGCAAAGTGGATACATTTTCAATAAGAGAGCTTTGATCACTTAACAGTCAAGTTCAACGACAAGTGGCATGGGAATAAACAGTTCTAGAGCACATAGAAATAAAATTCTTTTTGCCCCTAGTTCCTAGACCTCCCCGCAACTCAACCACAACCGGGTCCCCGTATCCTGGACCCCTGATAAGGGTCGAACCGAGAAGAGCGGGTCGCGCCATAGGTTCCAATGGCGGCAGCAGAAACAGGTCAGGAAAACGGCTAAGTGTCAAAAGATGAAATTTGATAATCCATAGCTCCGGTTCCGGAGGGTCCAGAGGATCAGGGTTTGGGGTATCTGTAGTCACTGCTCCGGCATCGCTGCAGAACCATCCTTGACCCTCTTGGACCAACCCGATGGAGTATGGACCCCCTTAAAAGTTTGGGACTTTTCCCATAGACTCCAATGGCGGCCAATCTCCATTGACCGGCTATGGCGGAAAACCTCCATTGAGTTCAACGGCGGCACAGCCCCGTTGAAAGTCTATGGCGGTGGATTCCCATAGCCGACAACGGCGGCGGTTTGACAATGAAAGTATATGGCGGCGGAGCCCGTTGTTTTCAATGGGGATTTAGTGAAAAACTGTGATTTCATTTACAGCGGAGTTTTTTGTATTAAAATAGGAAACGGTTTAAGGTGTATTTGTGTAACTTCGGTTCTAAAGGTCGTAGCAAGTCGCAAATTGGATCATAGGGTGTCCCAGTTCCACCATTGAGAACTGGGAAGTTTGGACCTGCTGGACCCAACGGAACCAGATATTTTAGTAGGTTTGTGTTTTATCTTTCATACTGTGTCCCAAAGCAGGGATAAAACCCAGAGGAAATTCCTTTGCATACCAGGGTAGCATATGGCCAGAGAGGCGACCCAATGTCTAGTACTTAAGTATTGTTCAAAGAATTTTGTCACCCTCACTGTTTACCTGAGGGCGGAGACGGCTCAAACCAGAGCAGTCTTTAAGTGTCCCATTTAACACCTTACAACAAACAATATCCTGCCAGAAACTCAAATTGGTAGACTAGCTTGCATTCCTGATGCAGATGAGGGGCTACAGAAATGAGACCCCAGAGTTCTACTGCGCATGTACCAGCTAGCAGGGGGGCAGGTATCAAAATGTGTTCCCACGTTAATGAGTGGCTAGAGGTAATTGAAGACCAATCACCTGTACTTAATGTTAAGTATAGGGTTACAAAAGGTTTATAAACTGTTGTCAACCCTTTATCCTTTGTCTTCTTCTTCTGATAACATCTGAATTGTTACCTGATTGCGAGAGAATTGCTATGCAGAATACTTCTCATCCCCCATCCCCAAAGTAAGTGTACTTCTTGTCTTGTTACTGTATTATATCGTGTGTTCACCTATCCAAAGGAATAAATACAATTTATTATATCTAAGCCTCGTTCAGTTCAAACCCAGTTATTTGTGTAAACTTACAACCTGTGACACTATCGTCACAACCAGCTTAGCTTATTAGCTTGAGCTAAATACTATTCAAAAGCATTTCTTTAAAGTACAAATGTTGGCTTTTGGAAAACTTTAGAAACCCCATTAAGAGAAGTATTTTCAGAATACATATTCATATCAAGATTAGAGATGGACAGACTGGTCCGAAACCCCATCCTGGATTTTTCTGGAATTTTTGGAGCAAATCCGATCCCCACACCAAAATCTATCTGCTGATTTGGTACTAAAAAAATTGAGGCAGAGTCCTTAAAAACTATACTGAGGTGACAAGCCTAATGCACCTAATGATTGGACTGGTGTCAGACCCAACAGGATTAGAACCCTCTGATTCTCTAGGCATCAGCTCTAGTAGTGTGAGCGAAGCCAGCTGATGGCTTACATTTATTTTACCTTATTCATTTGAGCTCTTTACTCTCCAAGGGATAGAGAACCATACTGTATCTAATAAGCAGTAAGAAATGCCCTCTGGAGCAGGAAGACATTTTACAGTCCATTGGAATAGGCTGTAGTGTATTCAAGCACCAACAGTGACTTATGGCAGAACACTGCTTAGTAAATATGGCCCACTATCTTTATCCCATATAAGATTAGAAGTACTAATTCAAGTCCCCAGGTTACTGTTTTATATTACTTTCTCTTTGCATTTGCTTTGTTTGCTGTACATAACCTTGTTTTTAAATGTTTGTCAGAAAACCTACAGTATGTTTTATTTAATCTCACCGGGCCTCAGTAACTCAAGCCCTCAGTAAATATTATTTTGCACTGGAATTCCTTTCAAGTTTTCAATGAACAAAATAGATATCCCTTGGATATGACAGTAGACTGTTACAGTAGCACTACACATCAGCTGATTTAGCTCACACTGCTACAGCTTATGCCCAAATTAGTAGTGGTTGTGGGTTCTAGTCTTGCTGGGTTTGTAATCAGTCCAGTCATTAGTTGCTGTATGCTTGTCAATGCAGTATAGTTTTTATGAATAGTCTCTTATGAAGTGTGGGATGGGGCTCGTTTAAATATATTTTGCATAGCCAATAGCATATCTCCCAGAGTACCTCAGGTGTGCTCCCTTTTTCAGCACAGGCATCTTTACCTAATGTATTTGCATGGAGGTTTGAGGGGACAGAGACAAAAATCTGCAAATATCAATTGCACAACTAAAAAAAAAAAACTATGCAAACGATTTAAACCAGCAAGGCCAAAAAGCAACATGCAATGGGGTTGCAATAAACTTAAACTGTTCAATCAAGCAAAACCTACTGTACTGTGACATTTGTTTCATAATTTGTAGCTAAATTTTTATATATATATATATATATTGTGACATAGTCCAAAGATGTTAGGCAGCTTTCTGCCCCATTTTAGAGCAGAAAGTGCAGGAATAGCTAAAAATGATCCGTTCCACAGCTTCCCATTAACTCAGGCAGCTGGATGGAAAATCCAGACCACAGATTACAATGGCTCTAGTTCTCCCTCACCTGCTCTTCTAATCACATGCACAGGTATTTAGAGCAGAGAGGTTTTGCATTTGTCTCTCTCTCCTTAGAGCCTGGGGGCTGGGGGTGTCGCTACTCTCCTGCATCCAGTATCGAGGTTGATGGCCTCTCCACGTATGACAGTACCAGAGGATTTGCCTGGACACCAGGAACAGATAAGACAAAACAAATGATTACTGCTGTTGCTAAAAGACTGTGCTGTATCTTGTGTCCCTAAATGAGAGAGCATTGTTTTAAGCTGGGGAACCAGTTTAGTTGGCCAGCAGCTGTTAGAGAGACTGATTCTGATGTGTAGTTAGATCCCTGAAAGGGATAGGATTTGCTTATATGATTTTGGTTTTTTTTCTTGAAATAACAGTGTGGGAAATATTGTAACACTGAAATGTGTGAACTGCTGAATGAAAGTATCTGAGTACCTCTAACCTACACATGTTAAAGCTGCAGTACCTTAATTGGATGAAAATAAAGCAGGCAGAAGCCTGAGTTAAGCAGCATAATACTTTGCATGATCCTGTTTGTTGTATAATTAACCCTAGAAGACTGTGTCGGGAAGAACCCAGACAGACGTCAGCACTACAAAAGAGGGGCGTTTGTCACATATGGTGGAGAATGCGGGCAGACACTAAAAAGTCTGTGGGTTTGCAAATAAATGCGGGGGGTTAAAATGGCCGCCCAGCTGAACTAAAGTACAGATGCTATGAGTGAAGTCTGTCCCGCTGTGTATATCAGTTGTGCTTCTAGCATACACAGAGAATGTGCGAAGTGTGGATGCAATAGCACCCTGAACCCAAACAGAAAACTAAAATGTTTTGCTGAAGAGAAAAAAAAAAAAAAATTTGCATCTAGCAAGTGCTGTTTGTAAAGCTTATGCCTTTTGCTGAAGTGAGTGAATTTGCAGCTAGCAAGTGCTGTATGTAAGCTGCTGAAGTAAGTGAAATTGCAGCTAGCAAATTGTCCCCGCCGGGTTTCTAAAATGGCCGACGTGAAATGTTTGTTGTGTAATGTACGTAACCATACAAAACAGTGTCCCTTCAGGCCATACTATGATCACGACCCTGGAGGAGAGCCGTACCCACAGATGAATTTAGTATGCTGGGCCTGTCGTGAAGTAGGTCACATGGAAGATGTGTGCCCCAAAATTTTCAAAGACAAACAGCTGCAAAAGCAAGCAACGCCCTGTGAGTGCAAGCAAGATGTGGAAGCTGATAACAGTGAGTGTGTGCCCAGGACCACTGATATCTCTGGAGCTAATAAAGCAAAAAGAAAGAAAACTGTTCCTCAAGTCACAGGGGAAGTGACCGAGCCACTTGAACCTGCACTGTCAGGACATGCGTCAGAAAGGCGCCGAGATGAGCAACAGCCCATAGGGCCTGGCGCAATCGTCCCAGGAATGACGACACGCCTAGAGATGACAAAGGCTTCTGCTACCATCATAGGCAGAGAGCCAAGCGAATCAAAGAAAACAAGAACTGACTGGAAACTATGCTATGAGATGTCCCAGAAAGATGTGCAAAACTTCATCACAGAGTTGGGGGTTTCTCGGCAAGAGGCTAGCGCGCTTAAAGCAGAGCTGGAACTCTCACGCCATGAGGTCTACGCTCGCAGCACAGAGCTGTGTACATTGAAGAAAACCTATGAGAATACCCTGAGTAATTTAGAGACTGTAAAAAGAGAGAATGTAAGTCTGACACAGAAAAATTCAGACTTGACTGACCAGATCAGTGAAGGTGATGAGAAGCTTCACCAAGCAGAAAAAGTGGAGAAGCAATTGATCCAGGAAAAGTTAGAAATGCAGGAAGCACTGCAGAATACAGAATCAGCGGCGATCCAGGCGACACAAACTGCAGAGCTCCAAAAAATGGAGGCGCTGATGCAAACCCAGAGCAAGCACCAGAAAGAGGTGAAGACCCTGAGGGAGGTCTGGCACGATCAGGTTGAAGAGCTGCAGAAGCAGATGGCTGAGCGCGAGATACAGTGCGCCAAGAGAGAGGAGGTGTCCGTCCGTCAGGTGGTTTGCCTGACACTGCGCTATAAAAGCGAGATGGCCGATATCTACAAGCAGCTGGACCACACGGCAAATGAGGGGGCCCGGCTGCAGCTGGAGCTGGACAAGACCCGGAAGGAGCACCTGCAGCTGCAGGTCAAGAATAGAGAAAATGAAACAGAGTTAAACCTCGCTCTGAAACAGATGACGGACATGGGAGAAGCGGCTAAAGTGGTTCAGTCGGGCTATCAATCCTACCTCCTAACCAAGCAAGCTGTACGTTCCTATACGTGTATCTTCAATGCTGTTGCAATATTACGATTTGCTATAAAGATGAAGTTGGAGAAAGAGATTCAAAGGCTAAAAGAGACACGGTCACAAAAGGAGACCAGGGAAAGTAAACTCAATGCCCTCACTGATGACAAAGAGGAAGGAGAAAGAATTGACTTTGATTGTGCTGCTGTTATTCCAGAAACAGATAGGCACCCTCCTGAGAATATACTCCCTGATCTGGAATTCAAAAATCCAGATCCTCAATTTCATTTACGTTGTCCAGAAGATTATCAAACTAGTGGACACACCCAGGACAACACAGAAGATGTTTTAGCCAAGTGGGTGGCAGTTCCTGAAAAAACAAACTTGTTGACAGATCCTGATGACATGGTTAATATGGACTACGTTTGTACAGAGGCAACTAGGTCTCCAAAACCCAAAGGCCTGGTAATGGCCACAAAAGGGAAATCAAAGATTGAAAAGAAAAAACAACGAAGGTTAACACGGCGCCTGAATAGTTCCATATCTCACCAATCTGGACCACACTGTGGAGCCAAGGAGAATCTGGTCCAAGGGTCTCATCAGAAGCTAAAGAAACAGTCCAGTCATTTGCAGGTTGCAGCGAGCTATGAAATAAAGTCAAAGGATGCAATAGACTGGAAGTCAAAAAAAAAAAAAAATGTTTGGGGGAACTGACCGATTTATTTTTTTTATTACACGTGTGGACTATGTCACGGACACTTAACTATGCAAATAAGCATTTTGTCAATATTACAATGTTATATTGGTTCTCTGTGTTGAAAATGTAGCTAAACTACAAATTAATATACAGGGTTGATGGCCCTTAAGATTACAAGGCTGTAGTATAAGAGAAAAAATATTGGTAGCTTACAATATGGGAAAAAAAAAAAATGCCCTTTTCGGTTGGTAAATTTATAATGAAGTTCATATTCGTGTCATGTAAATACTTAATGTTGTACTGAGCAGTTAGCTCAAGTATTTCAGGTAGGACGCTCACCCCAGTGAGGTCCATGGCCGCTCACCCCAGTAGGTGTGAGCTGGGGAGGGGGATATGTGACATAGTCCAAAGATGTTAGGCAGCTTTCTGCCCCATTTTAGAGCAGAAAGTGCAGGAATAGCTAAAAATGATCCGTTCCACAGCTTCCCATTAACTCAGGCAGCTGGATGGAAAATCCAGACCACAGATTACAATGGCTCTAGTTCTCCCTCACCTGCTCTTCTAATCACATGCACAGGTATTTAGAGCAGAGAGGTTTTGCATTTGTCTCTCTCTCCTTAGAGCCTGGGGGCTGGGGGTGTCGCTACTCTCCTGCATCCAGTATCGAGGTTGACGGCCTCTCCACGTATGACAGTACCAGAGGATTTGCCTGGACACCAGGAACAGATAAGACAAAACAAATGATTACTGCTGTTGCTAAAAGACTGTGCTGTATCTTGTGTCCCTAAATGAGAGAGCATTGTTTTAAGCTGGGGAACCAGTTTAGTTGGCCAGCAGCTGTTAGAGAGACTGATTCTGATGTGTAGTTAGATCCCTGAAAGGGATAGGATTTGCTTATATGATTTTGGTTTTATTTCTTGAAATAACAGTGTGGGAAATATTGTAACACTGAAATGTGTGAACTGCTGAATGAAAGTATCTGAGTACCTCTAACCTACACATGTTAAAGCTGCAGTACCTTAATTGGATGAAAATAAAGCAGGCAGAAGCCTGAGTTAAGCAGCATAATACTTTGCATGATCCTGTTTGTTGTATAATTAACCCTAGAAGACTGTGTCGGGAAGAACCCAGACAGACGTCAGCACTACAAAAGAGGGGCGTTTGTCACAATATATATATATATATATATATATATATATATATATATATATATATATATATATATATATTCAAATGGAGACTTATCTGTAGAATTCTGCGGCTGAAAGGAACTGGCCAATTCACGTTGAATTCAAATTTGAATAAAAAATGTGCCCATATCTAATCAAGATAGTCTGATTATTTCAGTTTACCATTGTAAGTCAATAAGAGGCTTGTTAATTATTTTGATCTTCTGAAGAACTCAAGCTGGTCTCATGTTCTATTTTCACAGGTGCCATGTAACTTGTATCTCTTCAAGTAGGAAACAAAGTAATTGTTTCTTAGGAGTTTAGAGTAATATTTTAATTAAAAGTTCCATTATCATACGATGTACACCTGGGAGACCTCACATACTGTTCCTGGCAACCAAATAACTTTTCCTTGTGATCAGTACATGTTTCATTGGGAAATATGTATGTGGTCCCAGCAGCCAATGAACACAATTGACAAAGAATAAGACATAAATCAAGTATTATGTATTTTCTAACATAAAGATACTGTATATATATTAAAGTGATGTACAGTATCAAAGATGTCACACCTAGAGTCTATTATTTACCACAAACAATTGTGTGTTGTATGTTTTAGAGATCAATGACCGAGAACAGGACCAAGGGATTTTTTCCCAGCATTAAAAGGATCTTCCAAGGGTGGTCGTTGCAAAATGTGTCCCTACATGCAAAAGACTCGGACATTCCACAATAGGAATAAACAAGGCGTTTAAAATAAATACCTTTGTGACATGTAACATTAATTACGTCATACGGTATATCTCCTTAGTTGTTTATGTGACAAACAGTATGCAGGTCTCGCCACAAGACCCTTGAAGGTGAGGATCTTAGAGCAGATAGGACTTATTGCGCATAGTGATACAAGGTATTCAAGAATCTGAACACTTCTCTTCCTGTCCCCTAGGTACCCTTAAGAATTTTAGGTGTACTCCCAAAGAACATGTTTACATATCATCTAGGGGAAGGGACAGAACAAATTTATTGTATCAACGAGAAGCGTTTTGGATATTCACTTTGGACACTCTCATACCCAACGGTCTCAAAACTGATTGGAATCTAAAACATTTTCTATAGATGGGGATCAATAATAACAATTTTGTGAGTTTCCAACTTATCCACATACATTTATCGGTTCTATCTCTTGACGAAGTTGAGACAATTGGGGGTCTGACGTAACAGCATTAGGGTCAAAGCAGCCATTTTGTTTGAATCCGCCATCTTGTCTTGTCTTTGTGACTTTCTATGTGAAGAAATCTGTGTGAAACAGACATGGAATGTTTTCGCTCCTAGCTGACTTTATTGATCTTTCCTCATCCAATCAGCTTCAAATTGAAAGTGTAAACAGGCCAGATATTATGAGAAAGCCTCGTTAGTAGCCTAAGATAAACTGTTTCTCATACAATGTGCCAAGTGGCAGAACTGATATCACATTTAACACCATAATGATTTTTAGCTTACATACAGTTATTCAGTATTATTATGTATTACAAAATGACATCAGCTTTAGTATTGTTATGTATTACAAAATGAGGTAATATTTAGTGACGTGCAAGCCCCCCATAAAGGGGTGGAGCTTTAGGTTTTAGGGTATAAATATATGGCATACCGTGTTATCTGGGAGAGAGCTTTTTGTTTTCAAGCTGTCTCCGCTATGTGCACCTGAAATAAACTCATTTAATAACTGAATCTTTGTTGTAACATTTTTTACTGCTTTTACAGATGGTTAGCAGAGGATGGTTCCCAATATCTCGGATGCAGAGCACCTGGATAGGCCACTCCTTGGACACTCAAACCTGAGCACTCATAAGAATCAAGGTAAAAAGCACCTTTTTAGGAAAGCCTGAGTTTAAAATTGTTTGAGTGCTGTTTAGAGAGCTGATCCTTAAAGGGTGTTTCTCTGAGTGACGGGGAATCCAGCTTTTATCAATTGAGTTTATTATTTTCTGTTCCTGTATTCATTTTAAAGTGTAAGAGTTGCTAAGGTGAGAGTCCCGTTAAAAGTTTTGGTGTTTTGGTTATGAATGTGAGTGTTTGTATACTTAAGGGATTGTTTTCAGATCGTCCTGGGTTGTGATAAATATTTTTGTTGTCTGAGCAGGACGGGTCCCTGATTGTACATTTGCTCTGTCTTGTCATTAAAATACCAAGTGAATTCATGGATATCTGGTTAGAATGTCTTATCTGTATCCATGTTATAAAAGTATAAGGTTTATCAGGACTGGGTTGGACCCGCTGGAGTGATTCAAGTTTTTTTTTGGTATAGTTATGGTGAGAATAAATGATTGGGGAACAGTCTCGTGACAGGTCCTTATTTGCATATTTACACTATTCAGAACAATAACATGCCAAAAGAGTTGTACGTAATCAGCTTGCGCTGATTATTGTAACGCTAAATTGTACAGGTCAATTAACAGTTGATTATTGTAGCTGAAGTATTGTACAGGTCAATTAAATTTGATTTCTGTAACAGGGGAATAATGGGAAACCAAAAATTCTCAAAGGATTGTGTGTCTGCAGATGAAAATAATAAAGAATGAATACAGAGAACGAAAAGAGACAATATAAATATATTTTGTTGGCCAGTATCAACAAATTGCGCAGATGTTTAAATGAAAGAGGGGTCTTTTTCTGTGGGATTGATAAGCTCACGGAGCGCCGTCTTGTGTGTTTTTGAATCCCCCAGGGAAACATACCTTACGTTTATATGGGTCAAAAGAATTCTGATGAGGGACAGGTGGGTCCCGCTGCATTTATTTTACCATTGCCCGGACAGAAGTTAATATAATAACAAGTGAAAAAGAAAGTGAATAGGAAAGAAATAGCAAGTGAATTTTTCCGATAGAGAATCAAGGCATATGATGGTGTTGAGGAAGTAGATATTGAGGGTTATTTTTATGAAAGGTTTATATGCAGAAATTGGGATACAATTAGAGACTGTGTATATTGTTTGGAAGGGACAGAAATTGTTTGGACGGGACAGAAAGTGTTATAATTGTAAAAAAAAAAAAGGCAGGACATTTTGCTAGTAATTGCAGTGCAGCCTTATTAGAGAGAAGAGAACGGAAAAGAATGGGAGTAGCCCTATAACTAGGAAAATATTAAAAAGGTTTGTTCGTACTGGCCACACGAATAGGTCTTTTAAACCAGAAAATATTATTGTTCCTTCTGTTCTAATGGCAACTAGAAAGAGAATCAGAATAACAGCAGCACAGACCGCGCCCCCCCCCCACCCCTTTTCTCCAAAGGAATGTGTAAACAATACGAAAAGTTAACTCAAAAGCTCCAGAGCATAAAAAAAATTAGTTTTAAAAGCAGGTTATTTATGAGAAGTTGATTCGCTTTGTAGGAGAGAAGTTTGTGTCTATGTTCTTTGTGTGTCTGTATTGTGGTTTCTGTATTGTGTGTAAACCAGTAAAAACACGTCAATTGCATTTCTATAGGATTAGGATATGTTGCAAAGAGATTTTAAGCTCGCACGTATTGTTTAAATTATATATGGTGTTTTCATAAGTTGATCTAACCTCAGTTTAATTAATTGTCATATTTTTATTTTTGAGAGGCCATATTTTTATTTTTGAGAGGCCATATTTTTATTTTTGAGAGGCCATATTTTTATTTTTTGAGAGGCCATAAATGTTTTCGTTTTTATTGCTGTGGAGAGAGCTCCATTTTTAACTTTGAGCTGAAGTTTCAATCCAGTACTTAATATTTAGAAGACGGAGAAACTGTTTTGTTATCTGCTCGGCACTCTCAAGAACTTTTTGGCGAAACGCCCGGGCTGGCAAATTGCCAAGATAAACAAACTCTGAAATTTTTCTCTGAGTGCCTTTAAAAAATAATAATAATAATAACGCTGTCAGTGTGTTCGGCACTGTGCAAAGAGATTATATTACAAAAAATAGTGTGAAGTCCTATACAAAAGCATATGACTATTATTTGAATATGTGATGTATTTTATAACTTTTAACCATTTATTTTTTCCATAGGTGTCCTATTTTATAATAAGCAGTAGTTACTGTTAAAATCACTGTATAATATATAATTCTAATTCTGCTGATTAAGCAAACAACATCCTAGTTGCTAATTTATTTATTTTATTTGTAGAATGTTTTGCTAGGAAGTGGTGCATTAGGAGTCACCTCTCGTTTTTGGATATGTTCTAGGTATAGAGTTAAAGGACAGGTGATACTGCTGCGGCCGAGTTTATTCGAGCATTTGCCCGTTCTCGGCCGCAGCAGTAACCTGGCGCGCGCCGGAGGGTGCCGGGCGCGCGCCGAAGCAGCGGAGGAGCGCCCTCCGATCGGGGCTTTCTTCCTCCCGCTGCCGGGTCCGCCGGGTCCCCCGGAACCCCCTGCCGCCGTCCCCAACATCGCGGGACACCAGGGCTCCCTCGGGGAGCCCTGGACGCGCATGCAGGGGGCGCAGGCACCCGATGACGCGTGACCGCGCACGCCGAGGGGATGCCACTAGCAAGCCGGGAAATCTCCCGGCTTGCGGAACCGGCCGCACTTCAATAAAACGTGTCGCCAGTGTACATAGTTGCAAATGCAGTTACATATGTGAGCAGGGTATATATTATATGCAAGGCATTTCACATTTTTAGCAGAATAGTTACAATTGAGTGTTTGGGGTAGAGGCCAGACTGGAATTGGCTAGGGGCATTTGTCTTAGTATAGCAATTGTTTAATTGGGAGTAAACACATTTTAGTCCATGACTTTGTAATTGCAGTGTATTGTATTGTAGTGTACAGTATGACTTTATTTATATATAGTGTCAAAAATGTACTCAGCACTTCACAAAGAATAGAATAGTAAGTGCAGCAAAATCAGACAATAGGAAAGGAAATCCTTGCCCTTAAGAGCTTACAATCTAAGGTTTGAGGGGAATTTACAGAGATAGCAGGTGAGGGAATAAGTGCTGTAGATGGCAGTGCTTGGCCACAATGGGTGTGGTAGGAGTGACTGTGTGTGGAATAATAGCCATGAGTGCAGGCTATTGGGATGTTTAATTTGTGGAGCAAGTTTTAAGGTTAGTTAGTATTTAATGAAAAGGTTGATACCATTTGCATCAGAGGAGATGACAGTGAGGTATAAATGAGAGCAAGTGTGTATTGGGAGAAGAGAGATTGGTCTGTAGTTTGAGACAGTGTTTTTGTCCCCACTTTTGAAGATTGGGACAGCTCTGGCAGTTTTCCAGGTCTTAGGGATATGGCCTGTAGACAGGATAGAGTTGATTACGAAAGCCATTGGTTTGACAATGGCTGAGGCCCAAAGTCTTAGGAACTTAGATTGTAGTACAGTCAAGTCCACATTAGCTGCTTAGTTCTAAATAGGAGGAGCATTAATAGGAGATACCTCTGTCTATCTGTCTAAGACAGTAGTAAACACATTGACACAAGAATTTGTTCCTAGGTATAAATTATCTCCTTATGAGACACTTATGGGATGACTTATGACTATCAGTAGTTCAAAGGAACAAATTAAGGACCATCTATTGGTAATAAAACAATTAATAAGTATTGTATGCCACTAATACATTTTTTGAGTTTCTCGGCAAAGTTGAAAGTGCACCTACTCGAGAAGGGGTTAATAATTAAATATTTCCTACGCAAGCATGCTCTTCATCCCAGATGAAAAGGCCCATACTATCCACCAATACAGCAATTAAAGTGTCAGAGATTCCTGGATCCATGTGGATCACATAAAACTCATTCCTGTTCCACCAAAGACCAAAGTCATCTAAAGCACAGCCGCATCAAATTAACATTTTGACGAGACATAAACTTTGACCGTTAACCAACGAGGAAAATAAGATACCAGGCAGAGGCCTGATCTTATCAGGAACATTTCATTTTTTCAAAGACTCAGAAAATTTCCTTTTATTCAAAGACTCAATATTTTTATTCTTTTTATAGTGTGTATAAGTTAGAATTTTAAGATATATGCACCATTGGGTCTGTGAAGGTATAACCCACAGAGAGATGACAGGATTGTCATGATGATGCTCTGTGGAGCTTTGTCAGCAATACTCATCTGCCTGTGTTCCTTATACATCGCAGATATCAATCACCATGGTCAAGGTAACACTACACTAAGCATCTCACCCACAAACATCACAAAGTTCATTGGTTCCCTGGAAGTGAGGCTTGTGAATGCTCCTGTATGTGTTTTGACAGTATTCATCACTCTCTATGTATGTGTCATGTGCAGCAAAACTTTGATCCAGAAGTGTGTTGCACCCTCACCGAGAGGAGGGGGTCGCCCAGGGGCATGTGTCAGCCACAAGGAAAGGATCATAAGTCAGCCATTTTTGGCCATCGCAGACATTTTTTGTTCTGTTTTTCTGAGTGAAGGATGTATATAATGCGTGCAGAAGTGATAATCATGCATTCACTTCCACAGACACCAAACCCCCTCAATTCTCAGTAATAGAATGTTGTGCTAATTCTCAAAATATATGATGGTAGAGATAGATGCCATTATCTTTAGCTAGCAGCAGAAAGGTCGTGATACTCATTGTCATCTATGTTTGTGTTACGGTTGTCAAAGGCATAATCCACAAATGTGCTACCCTCTCTGCAGACATAATGCCATTGTTTGCAGAACCTATTTACAGCAGTCCCTTGAAGAAAGAAGATGCCAAGTACAGTGTTCTAACTCTGGAAAATAATTTGGCCGCAACGCCATACGAGACTATGACTACATTTGGCAGGCACCCCGTGCATGGTCCTATACCCTCAAGCAGCATTATGAGATGATAGAGCACCCCTGTGCCTCTCAACGTGTTTCTGGACTAAAATCATGCTAATAATTCTCAAAAAAACA
Organism: Ascaphus truei; assembly: GCF_040206685.1. Classification (NCBI taxonomy): domain Eukaryota; kingdom Metazoa; phylum Chordata; class Amphibia; order Anura; family Ascaphidae; genus Ascaphus; species Ascaphus truei. The sequence goes on along the minus strand of NC_134485.1, from coordinate 422,742,122 downwards.
ATGTTTTAAAGAATTAGAGGAGGGACTGACGAAGTTGAGACTTTAGGGGGTCTGATGTAGCAGCATTAGGGTCAAAGCAGCCATTTTGTTTGAATCCACCATCTTGTCTTGTCTTTGTGACTTTCTATGTGAAGAAATCTGTGTGAATGTCACGCTGTGTTCACCACAAACAGGACGAGACCCCGGTACTGAGATGGGAGTGGTAACAACACCAGCCACAGGCACGGGGGCCACGTCCGGAGTGTAGGTTTGTCTTGACAGCAGGGTCAGGGATATAGATATCAGAGTTATCTTTATACTTGCCGAGTTCAACGTAGGAGAAATCTGGAGCGTAGAAGGTACTTTTGCCAAAGAAAGGGTTGGAGAGTGGAGAGTGGTCAAGGTGCAATGCCGAGTTCAGGATTAGAGAGGCGCCAGAGGTTGGAGTAGTCAAAGCAAGCCGGTTCGGTACACAGAAGATCAAAAACTGTAACAAAGCAACAGGACAGGGACAAGGCAAGAACAGCAAGGGTAAACACAGAGTAACAGGAATCTATGCTCAGCCAATGTGCATATAACATTGGTGAGCATATATAGGCTGGATCAGCCAACCCCCATGGGGGGTGGAGCGGGGGCGCGGCCTCTGTGGTAGCTGTGATAGGTTCAGGACTCAACGAGCGGGTATAGCTGTTTGTGCAGCTAAAGAATGCATCTATGAGCAGGTGCAGCTGTTAGTGCAGCTAATGAATCTTGACACGGAGCTTGGGGGCGTGGTGCACGTGTCACATGCGAGCTCTGTGCGCAGTCAGTGTGCGTCATGATCCGGGGCGGAGCCAGAGTCCGCGGCGTCGGATGATGCCATTTTGGCACGCGTGCATGCTGTGCGCATCTGGTAAGGAATGTGGTCCATAGCCACCCCGCGCGTGCGCGGTGGTGCTCGAGAGGATGCGCCGAGCGGCTGTACTTCGGTAATCCTTACAGTGAAACAGACATGGAATGTTTTCGCTCCTAGCTGACTTTATTGATCTTTCCTCATCCAATCAGCTTCAAATTGAAAGTGTAAACAGGCCAGATATTATGAGAAAGCCTCGTTAGTAGTCTAAGATAAACTGTTTCTCATACAATGTGCCAAGTGGCAGAACTGACATCACATTTAACACCATAATGATTTTTAGTGTACATACAGTTATTCAGTATTACTATGTATTACAAAATGACATCAGCTTTAGAATTGTTATGTATTACAAAATGAGGTAATATTTAGTGACGTGCAAGCCCCCCCATAAAGGGGTGGAGCTTTAGGTTTTAGGGTATAAATATATGGCATACCGTGTTATCTGGGAGAGAGCTTTTTGTTTTGAAGCTGTCTCCGCTGTGTGCACCTGAAATAAACTCATTTGATAACTGAATCTTTGTTGTAACATTTTTACTGCTTTTGCACTCTGTTTGACAAACATAGATTATTTAATAGCCATATATGGCTATATTGTGATATTCTATTCCATAGTGTACGTAAAATGAGCGGAAGTTCCCCAAGTGTTTATGTACTGTATTAAGTTGATCTGTCCACCATTTTAAGGTATACATGGTGTTTCTCTATGTACAGTATATCATTTGGATTTCTACGGGGCTCAAGATCACGCAACATTTTTCAGTAGAATTTCTTTCTTTTGGTCCAACATTAAGGATTGTCTGAGCACACAGATTGCACAATGTCTCAGGGTTAAAAGGTGGGAGGCAGTATATACTGTATATGCAGCCACTTTTCCACTCGGATTTCTAGTTATGCTCTAGTTTCTAGTTCTATTTCAGGTGCAATTAAGTTATGAACATCGGTAGTTATATATGGACTTATCCATCAAGTTTCATAGTTTATCGCCGTCAAATGCTTGATCTTAATTTCTGATCTTGTTGCTGCACCTCCATATATATGACTGTTTTACATGATTGGTTTTGATGTAATCCCCATATCAACATCTTACACGCATATACATTCTTTTATTCTGTTTGTATTGCCATTCATTATGACTAACTACGGGATGCTAAAGAACCCCCTTTAAATATGAATGAGTTTGCTATGTCATTCATCAAGACAATTTAAGAGATCAATGTATTGCTATCTAGGACTGTATAGCTTCATGATTAGCCATTGATAATTAGCTATGCAGACATGGTTATTTTTTCAATGGGAGACACTGAGAGAAGACGCCAATTTTTCATCTCTACATACAATGTTTCCCTTTAAATAACCAATATGTAGAAAGATGGTGGAGCACTGCAAAAGAATAGGGCTGGAGGCAGATCCGTGAAAAAATAAAAATGCTTTAATCCAAATGCATGGTAGCAACAGCTACATTAACCACGTTAGAGGACAGTTTTAATGTAGCTGTTGCTACCATGCATTTGGATTAAAGCATTTTTATTTTTTCACGGATCTGCCTCCAGCCCTATTCTTTTGCAGTGCTCCACCATCTTTCTACATATACTATACCTACAAAACGGAATGGATGCACGCTGTCATGGAGCAGAAGGGGTTAATATGTGAGTGACCTACTATATTTATGGTTATTGTGACTATAGGGTATGTGCAGGGCTCCAGCCTATGATACAGGATATGTTTTACCCACATAGTGTTTGCACTGTGAGTCTCTTTATATAGGGGCTTCCATGTGGTTTCACTTGTAAAGTGGTTATTATTGCTCTGTCCTTGTTAGGCTTCATATGGTGAGCCATATACCCTGTCACACATCAACACATTTAATATACAATCAACATACCCCGGTCTCCTAAGCATTATGGCTAACATTGCACAATCCTGGATTTAGAAGCACCATCAAGAGATTCATTTCTCAACCTTTGCTTTAAATAACCAAGTTGATACCACACTGTTGCCATTTCAGTGCCACTAGTGTTAGAGTAACCCAGGGGGGCGCAAACTTTTTTCCCTGCGCCCCCCTGATGGCTGTCCCCTCGCTCCCGCGCCCCCCCCCAACCCCAACTTACCCGCGCTCCGGCTTAATGACGTCACGTTGCCATAGCAACGTGACGTCACATGACCTCGCGGCGTCATTTTGACGCCGCGTTGCCATGGCGCCGCAGGGAGGAAGCCGCCGGAGCCACGGTAAGTTAGGTTTACAGAGGCCCTGCAGCTCCCCCGGCACTTAATTTAAGTGCCTTCGGGAAGCGCGCGGGGCCTCTGTAAACCCCGCGCCCCCCGTCGGCAGTGTCGCGCCCCCCCTGGGGGTCGCGCCCCACAGTTTGCGCACCGCTGGAGTAACCAATGGTATAATTGAAACTCTATTTATGTATCTATAAAAAGTGTTTTATGGGTGCTCTGTATACAATAGCTATTAAGATCAACATCATACATTAGGAGTAGAACATTTAGCAGTCTTTATTTATCTTTCAATTTAATATGTATACATCTACAGTATATGCAGCATGTTGCTACTGTAATTCCATATTTATCTTAATCATGTAATTAATAGTCTTCACGATCCCAATGCTAAAGCTTTGTTACACACATGATTTGTATTTTCTTAATGCATGTACTGTGACATCACAGGTGGGTGCCACATCATTCCGATGCTAGACACACCTTCCATAATCCTTGAGAAAGCACCTTAGTGGTGTGAAACCCGTGTGGAGGTCCTTTTTGGGGATGACAGTTGCTTTTAAACTTGTGTTTAAATAAAGTCTTCTTATATTTCTTGGTTGGGTCCCTGAGTTTCAGGCTTCAGTCTACCTGCTCCGTTTTATTTTTTTCTCCTGACTCGCTGATCATTCGGAAGCAGGGCCCCCGAGGGACAGTCCCACAATGCACCGGAGTCCCGCTGCACGGATGCAACGCTGACAACCACCGCTAGCAGCGACTACCGTATATATTGAGCTCAATGGAGCATCACTCCACCACCGAGAGCAGGAGCGTGCAAACTGGGGGGCAGGAGATTTTTCTGGGCGGCACCACGGCAGGCAAGACAGGGGGGCGAAGTAGCAAACGTTCGCGCTCCCCTGCCCTCGAGCACAAGACAGCATTTTTTCTTTATACATCTAAATTGGTAAGGGATAAAGAAAAAGGGAAAACTGAGAGCACAGCAAAAAGCGTGGAACTGCAGGCCAATAGAAAAAAAATAACAAAAACTTTATTGAAACATGCCTAGTTTAAAAAGAGAAACTTTTTTTTCTATTGGCCTCCAGTTCCATGCTTTTTGCTGTGCTTTTTGCTGTGCTTTTTGCTGTGCTCTCAGTTTTCCCTTTTTCCTTATCCTGCACTTACCTGTGGATGCACGCTGCTGCTGCTGCTGCTGCTACCGGATGTCTTCCATTCACCAGCGGTTGATTTTGTGAGTACCCCAATCATTGAACTGTATGCTGCGTTATTGCCCGTCACTAGGGGATTTGGTCTGGCATTGCGGGGGTCTGCTGGTTCCCGTCGGGGGACCTCATGATCGCCGAGGTCAGCTTTTCCCTATACCTATGTGATTGCTTATGGGCTTCATTTGCTACAGCTTTCCGCTTTATACTCAGGACTACGTTACATCATGGGTTAATGTGGATGCCTCCACATGATGCACGCATGTCTACTGGGCTAGTAGCGCCACACACTGAGGTTTATTCCTCGCATTGCTACTAAATTGATAAGGGACGTTATTTTCCCTGAGCTTAATGATAATCCACTAAGTGGCCATCATTTAGCTCACTAGCATAGGGTTAATGTTAGGGTCATTTAGCACTAGCTTGCGTTGGCTTCAAATAACCTGACATTAATTCATGTCTTGCCTAAGAGAGCTGGGTTAGCTCTATCCAGACCCTGAAATGTGGGTTTTGGAGGAGAGAGAGTGAGGTATTTTAGTTTAGTCCCACTTGCTATATATATTCCCCGAACACTCCCTTCAAACAACACCTATTTTGCATACAGTTTAATTAGCACAAATGGCCATGAAATATAATAACCATACGTTATTAAAAACTAGAACTCGGTTAATGTTAAGTTATTTGCTTTAGTGAATAGGTGTTAGGTTAAGCCTAACATTAATTTAGGTTAACGTTAAATAGGCTAATGTAGCTTCGTGCATCTTTCCCTAAGAATCTCTTGGTGCAGGCAATCAGGACCAGGTGCTTTATTTACATTCCTTTAATTAAGTTGCCTTTGCATTTTATTCATAAATTTGCCAAGGCAAATGATTTGTTTGATACCTCTGACTTCTTATTATTACCATCACATTTGCTGGCCATCTCAAACTGAAGGGCTGCTGCAGTATGATCTGTTTTTTCTGTTCCATTGCAATGCATTTATCATTTTCATATTTTACAATCTGATTGCCCTTTTGCAACTTTTGTTACATTCCTTTAAATACTGAAATTATGCATCTGTCCCTGCTAACTTCAACAATCTAATAAACAATCTGTTTATGTAGCCACATTAGTTTGGATTTGTTTCTTATGCACTGTGCGTTTATTACCCGAGGGTATAAACTGATAAGTTTAATAATCTACCAATGTTTTAAAGACTACCCATTTATCTTCTGTATTTTATTCTGCAAGAACTTTCAAATGTACAGTATTCCTTAGCGGTTCTTCCATAGTTTACTAAAATCTGCCTTTCTAACATAAAGAAAGAGGAAGGGGGGGGGAGGATGAAGAGAGAGAGAGAGTATGGGAGAAGGAGAGGGAGAGAGGTAGAGAAAGGAAGGGAGAGAGAGGAAAGGGATAGAGGGAAGGGGAAAGGAGAGAGAGAGAGAGACAGAGACACAGGAGGAGGGTTTGAGAGAGAGCAAAGGGGAATTGAGGAAGGGGGCAAGTCTTTACTAAAGTCCCAAGTTACTTATATACAACTCCAAACACACCTTTATACCTGGGATATATGCAAATTTAAGTAATTTCAATTTACTTTGCAGATTTTAATCAGCATATATCCTGGGTATCTCAGGTGTTCTCCTCTGTGTACAGCTGACACTCAGCACGTGTTGTAAATAGTCCAAAGTCCAACATTTGGCTGCTTCACGAACTTGTGCCCTCGGTAACTATTATGTAGATTTCTATACAGTCCTCTCCATTGACATATTGAAGATGATCTTCAAATCTGCATAAATCCTACCTGGTTTCATCATTAGCATAGAAGTAAGGCAGAAAACATGGAATGGTACATGGTACTGGACATACGTGAACACGAGAGGTAACTCTCAATGTACTACTTCCGGGTAAAACATTTTTTATAAATAAAAATAAATAAATAATTGACTGCTGTACAATAAGTGAAGAAGAGTGTTTCATAAACCCAAGCAACGTGTGAAACATTTCTGGGGCACTGCTACTGTACAGCAAATGCCTCTACATCCCGGGAACTCTGCACATTGACAATCTAAGGGCTGTTATATAGTGGCCGCGTGCGCTACGCCGTGCGTGCGCGCGGCACTTATAATTGGCTGAGGTTAGTCAGCCCTTCTATGCAGTGATCGTGCCTCCGGACAACAGCGGGGAAGACGGGGAATAGAATGATTTTGCAACGCTACCGGCGCTGAAATGTATATATATGTGCGTGTGTATGTGTATGTATGTATGTGTGTATGTGTGTGTCTGCACAATGTTAATAAATATTTTATTTTTACCAATGTGTTTTTTAAAAAATAAATAATAAATTGCACATACATAAACACACACATATACACACACACACATACACACATATACATACACATACATACACACACATACACACACATACACATACACACACACACACACACACACACATACACACATATACATACACATACATACACACACATACACATACACACACACACACACATACACACATACACACACATACATACACACACATACACATACACACACACACACACATACAGTACATCACTCGTGCACAGTATACACACAAAACGTGTGCGGCACGTGCACGCGCCTTCGCACAGGCACGCGCGCGCACGGCCGCACACACTATACAACAGCCCTAAAGCAGCTTTCTACATTTCATATTTCCTAGAACACACAGAACAATCTACTTTAATTTCCCTTTGTCTGCAACAGAAGCAATGAAGTGAACCACAAAAGCAGGGGGGGGGGGGGAGAGGCATTTTAAAACATAAGAGCACATCCTATGCACAGCATTTTATTCCACTGATGCATGAAAAAGCACTGACAGTTCTGCAGGAGTCACGTTAAAAGTAGAAACAGGCAAGCTTCACAAACACAGGAGACAGAAGGACGCAATAATACAGTATGTGTGTTCTTACATCTTAACTACAGTAGGTGTACTCACAGTTATCAGATTCTGTTACAGCTCCTGCATTCTCCCTTCAAACTTTCCCTTCTTTCCTTTAAAACTAAAGTGAAAGCAAAGTTCCCCTTTTTTTTCAGGGAGGAGTTTTCACATTACAGTGGATCAATTCATTTAATCACATTCACTGTATGCTTATAACTGTAATTAAAGGACACAACTGAAGATGTGGGTGGGCTAGAATTAACTTTCATTTGCACATGATAATTATACAAGCTGTATTATTTAATTCTATATTTAGCTCATGTATGCTTCTGAATTTAGCACAAACGTTGGCTTTGAGGTTAGGAAAAAAGACATACAGTAACTGTGTACAGGCACAGTGGTATGGAGAGAAATGTCCTTGTTATATCCTAGTCTGGAATTACCAGTTTAAGATGTCTCCAAACTGCTAGCCCCGAAGGCAACATACCCCAATTAACCTTCTTATCGAAATGCATATATTTTTTCCAGCTCCAGTCTCATACTGTAACTCTTCAGTTCAAAGTTCTAGTAGTTCCGTATTGGTCCAGAAGAAGTGTACCGTACCGTAGTGACTTGAAGATGAGACCTGTGAGTACAGAACCCTAGTGTACACAACACTTAAAGATAAGACCAGTGAGTACAGTACCCTAGTTGTGTACAGTACTCTTGAAGATAAGACCTGTGAAGACAGAACCCTAGTGTACACAACACGTGAATATGAGACCTGTGAGTACTTTATTTATTTTATTTATAAAATGTTTTACTAGGAAGTAATCTATTGAGAGATTAATCTCGTTTTCAGGTATTTCCTGGGCACAGAGTTACACTGGCGACACATTTAATTGCACTGCGGCCAGATCCGCAAGCCGGGAGATTTCCCGGCTTGCTAGTGGCCGCCCCTCGGCGTGCCGCGCGTCATAGACGCGCGGTCACGCGTCTTCGGGAGCGTGCGCCCCCTGCACGCACGTCCAGGGGCTCCCCGAGGGAGCCCTGGTGTCCCGCGATCGCGGGACAGCGGCAGGGGGTTCCGGGGGACCCGGCGGACCCGGCAGCGGTAGGGAGAGCGCCCCGATCGGAGGGCGCTCTTCCGCTGCTTCGGCGCGCGCCCGTCACACTCGGGCGCGCGCCAGGCTACTGCTGCGGCACAGAACGGGCAAATGCTCGAATAAACTGTGCCGCAGCAGTATGATGACAAATACATGGTTACATTAAGTGAGGAGGATTAGACATTATATATAAATACATTGCATGCACAATAATAGATAATATATGTTATAGGCGTATGTAACAGTTACAGAACCAGATTAAAATGAGAGACAGCTTTAATTTTGAAAGAACTTAGACTAGTAGCGGCTGTGAGTCTCCAGTAGATTGTTCCAGTTGTGAGGTGTACGGTAAGAGAAGGAGGAGCAGCCAGATACATTGTTGAGCCTTGGGACATGAACAGTCTTTCAGAGTCAGATCTCAAATGATACAGTAAGTGCTGCATATGGTAGGGGTGAGGAGCTTGTTCAGATAGACGGGTAGCTTGCCCAGAAAGTATTTGAAGGCAAAACAGGAAAGATGAACTTTGCGCCTAGACTCAAGTGATGGACAACCTAGTTCTTTGAGCATTTCTAACTGATGTGTGTTTTAGTTGCATTGGAGGACAAAACGGCATAATAAATTGTAGAGGGTATCAAGTTTGCTAAGGTGGGTTTGGGGTGCCATGCCATATACTATGTCCCCATAGTCAACAATTGGCATTCGCATCTGCTGTGCGATACGCTTTCTGACCAGCAGACTTAGGGAGGATTTGTTCCTGTAAAGTACACCTAGTTTGGCATACTGTATGTTTTCGATGCCAGGTTATCAATGTCTAAACCAAATGTTAAATGGAAGTTAAACCATATGCCCAAGTATTTACAACTAGTAAAAGCAGCTTGGGTGGTATTAGCATTGGTTCTGATGTGGAGATCATTCATTGGGAGCTTTAAAAATTTAGCCTTGGTCCCAAATACCAATGTAATAGTTTTGTCTGTGTTTAAAAATAGTTTGTTTTGGGAAATCCAATTTTCAAGTCTCAAAGTCAGATTGAAGTACGTGTCCAAGGTCAGAGAGCTGTGTGCATATAAGATTGTGTAATCCGCATACATGTGTATTGCAGCTCCCTTACAAGCTGTAGGAAGATAATTGAAGAACACTGAGAAGAGTAGGGGCCTCAGAACAAAGCCTTGTGGGACACCGCAGTTGATATCCAAGGAGTTGGAGTTAGAGTCTGGGATAGACACATGTTGGGATCTACCTTATAGGTAGGAATTAAACCAGTTTAAAGCATGCTTCCCTATTCCAGAGCACTGAGGTTTGTTAAGCAAGATAACATGATCAACAGTATCAAAAGCCTTTTGCAAAATCTAGGAATATTGCACCAGTAAGTTGTCCCAGTTCCATTCCACACTGGATCTCATTGTAAACTTTTAGCAGGGTAGTTACCATGGAGTATTTGGGGTGAAAGCCAGATTGTAATTGGTTATAGAAATTTGTCTTGGTATAGTAATTGCTTAATTGGGAGTGAAGACATTTTCCCATGACTTTGGATAGTATTGGGAGAAGAGAAATTGGCTTGTAGTTTGAGACAGTGTTTTGCCCCCACTTTTAAAGATTGGAACAACTCTGGCTGTTTTCCAGGTCTTAGGGACATGACCTGCAGACAGAATAGAGTTGACCAGGGAAGTAATCGTTTTGGCAATAGCCGGGGCACCAAGTCGTAGGAACTTGCATTGCAGTAAATCAGGTCCGCATTGGCTGCTTAGTTTTAATTTGAGGAGCACTTGTGTAATCTCCTCTTCAGAAAATCTCCTCCTTGAAAATTATGGGCAGTGTTGGGAGAGGGTAGGGCTATAGGGGTACTCTCAGAATGAGGTTCCTGTTTGTAGTTCGGGTTGCGTTTCACTAATTAGTTAGTAATACACCCCACAAAGTATTCATTGAATGCATTTGCATTGTCAGTGGGATTTGTCAGAGTAATATCCTCCTTAATGATGTTACATGGTTGTTGATGGCTAGACAGCTGGAATATATTGTTGATGACTTTACAGAAGTTAGCTGGATTTGGTGTATTCTGTATGATGTATTCTGGTGAAGATTGTAAGAGTAACATTGGGCTTTTGCGTTTCTTGTTTGCCTTGTGCACATATTCCGCAGACATCTGTAGTTATTAAGATCTTTGGTAGTGCCAGTTACTTTGTAGGTTTTCCACAAGTCATCCCAAAGATGGTAGAGTGCTATAAGGTCAGTTGTAACCCATGGAAAGTGGGCCCCCCATACTCTTATTCTGCGTAGTGGAGCATGGGTATCACAGAGTTTTAAGAACTCGGATTGGAAATAGTCAATTGCAGAATCGGAGTCGGGAATTAAGTCGATTCTGTACAGAGGGCAGTTGGTAAGGTCAGCCAGAAACTGTTGTGTGTTAAAGTTTCTAAATGTTCTAGCGAGTAGAACTTTAGGGCCTGTTTGAGGTGGTTTGAATTTCTCTACACAGTACACTATTGCATGGTCACTGAAAATGTCAGGTACGATGCTAGAGGATTGGATTTTGCTCGGACTAGAGGAGAGAATACTGTCTAGCAAGGAATGATTGTGAGATTCCAGGTTTGTCCGTGTGGCTTAGGAAATGAGTTGCGTTAGGTTAAGAGACTTGAGTTGTATTTGTTTTTTCTGTTTTTTAGGGTCGAGCCAATTAAATCCCCAAGTACTAGCAGCTCACTCTTCTCATACAGAGAGGAAATGGAGCCAAGAAACTAGGTGATATCAGTCAGGGACTGTAGACGAGCTTTAGGGGGGTGGTAGATGCCAGAAATCAAAACGGCTTTAAAAAGGGAGGCAGATTTGGCCAACTAGGATTTCAAAAGAGGGTGGGCTTGGGGTGCAATTTAGCAGCATAAATTGTAAGATGTCTGCAATATAAAATAACACCCCTCCTCTCTTTGACCTATCTCTCATAGAGATGGAGTATCCCTGAATGGCGATATTTGCATAAAGTGTTTTAGGGGTTAGCCATGTTTCTGTGAGAATGATGGCTTTGTGTTTATTCATAAGTCCCTTAGTTCATCCAGTTTGGGCAGCAGGCTCCCAATATTTAAATGGGTGACAGATAGACCTTTTTGGACTTTGAAAGGGGTATTCCCAGGTGTAAGGGACAGAGTTGAAAAGGGAGGGCCTGGTTTAAGTTCAATATTACCTGCTAAATAGAGTAACAGTATAAATAGAAAATTGAGTTGTTGTTTTCAACTTGAAAATGTATGATATTTTGCCATTAGAGTGAGTAGTTGTTGGTGTGCTGGTTTTCAGTTTTCTCCACCAACATTCAGTAGATAGTGAATCCAGGGTGTATGGTGATATTGGGTGTGTGTCAGGAGGGAGGAGTTTGTATTGGCTAGAGAGAGCAACATTTTCATGAGGCCACAAGAAAGAACAGAGTTGAGAGAACAAGCAGGTCCATTATCACAGACTTACTTCACTATTTGGCGTTGTGCGCTGTTTTCTTTTTGTTTCCATTATCACAGAGTTAGGTAATGTTGCATGAAGCTGTTGTAAACCAAATGACCGTGTGCAGAGTAAAAACGGAGAGGTGTGCCTTTTTCCTTGCCAACATGTTTAGTTGCATTTATAATGCTAGGGTCTGTTCAGAGTTTGCAGTGGGAGAAGCGAGGGCGGGGAGGAGGATGATGGAAGAGGCAGTTGTGCGGAGTCAAGTGTTGGGAGAGGCTGCAGTAAATAAAGTGTACAGGGGGTTAAAAGTGCATTCTAACAAGCATGGGATCATAGTGTAGTCAGATTTGTTGCCTTGTGCTTAGAGTTGGCAGATGATCCAGTCCCCAGTCCACCTCTAGTTATACTATAGTCTAACTATATATTTCCACTTAAAGATGGTCACTTAAGATGTAGCATTTAAAATGCCAAAGCTACCCTACCAGTACAGTACCCTAGTGTACACAACATTTGAAGATGAGACCTGTGAGTACCGTACCCTAGTGGAGCGGTGAGCAAACTGGTGGCACGAGATTTTTCTGGCGATCCACGCATTTAAATTAATTGCCGGTGGGATCGTGTGTGGCCTCTGCAACTTAACTTTCCTTGATTCAGAAGGCTGCTGTGATGTGTCAAATGACGTCGGCACAAGAGGTGAGGGGGGCGTGAGCATGGGGGGGGGGAGAAGGCAGGGGGTGGGGCGCAACTCTTATAGTTTGTGTACCCCTGCCCTAGTGTACAGAACACTTGAAGATGAGACCTGTGAGTACAGAACCCTTGGGAAATGCCTTGGGAAAGACCTCAGCAACCGCCTACGCTCCCCCTCAAAAAATTTCCCCCCAGTTTGCGCACCCCTGCCCTAGTGTACACAACACAAGAAGATGAGACCTGTTAGTACAGAACCCTGTGTACACAACACTATAAGATAAGACCTGTGAGTACAGAACCCTAGTGCAGGCGTGCGCCAACTGGGGGGCGTTATATTTTCTGGGGGTGGGGGGCATGGCAGTTATAGAGGTCCCGCGTTCTCCCCCAAGGTATTTAAAATAAATGCCGGGGGACCACCTGAGACCTCTATAATACACTTCCCTTCCCTTCCATCGAAGCGTCGTCATGGCAACGTGACGTCACATGACCCCGCACGTCATTTGATGCCGGGGCCGAGCAGACGGGTTGGGGAGGCGCGAGGCTCTGAGGAGAGAAGGTAGGGGTGCGCACAGGGAAAAGTTTGTGCATCCCTGCCCTAGTTCACACAACACTTGTATATGAGATCTGTGAGTAGAGCCCTAGTGTGCAGTACACTTGAAGTTGAGACCTGTGCAGGGGTGAGCAAACCCTAGTGCAGGGGTGAGCAAACTTTTTATGCCGAGCTCCCCTTTTCATAAATGATATTTGTGGGCCCCTCCTGCCTGATATAATCCAAATCACATGACATTTATTAATTGGTATACAATATAAATGTGAATACAAATACTTAAAAATACTTGCATATTTCAACATTTTTAAAACAGTAAATTATGACAAATGTTGTTTAAAAAAAAAAAAAAAGAGGTCAAGGCGGAGCTACACCGAGGTGAATGGAGTCCTGATCCCAGAGCTCCTCACCCGTCGGCATTCTTAAACATAATAAAAGCGGCAATTTCAATCACTCCCCGGCTCACTATACAGCAAAAGTTTTATAAACCTGCAGAGATGGCCTCAGGCAGAACTGCCCGCACCAAAAGCCAGCCAGTTTCTACATATTTTAAGCGAAAAGCAGTGCCCCCAGCAGATAAGCAGAATAAAATGGTGTCTCCCCCCCACCCTGCTATGGATGACCCGGAGGCGGATCCCTTCACGGAAGATGAAGGAGATGAAGAAGTGGTCCGCAGAAAGGACTTAAGAAAGGACTTAAAAGAATTCTGTTCACATATGAAAAAGTTTTTCAAATCTGAACTTTGGGCCCTCAGGAAAGACATTGATGCCCTGGGTGAAAGAACTGACACTCTTGAAACAAAGGCTGATGAATCAATGGCTGCCATCTCCCATACACAAGAACAAATATCCTCTCTGACTGACAAAGTTAAGTTCCTGGAGGATAAAGCAGAAGACGCAGAGAATCGTGACAGGAGATGCAACATTAGATTACGTGGAGTGCCAGAAAGCATCAATAACCCAGAAGATTTCACCCTCAGGTGGCTAGAGCACCTCTTCCCGGACAAACAGGAGGCAGAGTTAAGGCTAGACCGCTGCCACAGAGCTCTCCGTGGGAAACCGCAGAGCGGGGACCCCCCCAGGGATATTGTCACCAGATTTCACCACTTCCGCACAAAGGAAGAAGTGTGCAGAATTGCCCGAGAGGCCAGGTCACTGGAGTTTGAAGGAGTTAAGCTTCAGGTATACCAAGACCTAGCCCCAGCTACCCTTTTGAAGAGAAAAGCCCTGGCCCCCACCACACGTGTAATGAGAGACAACAACATTAAATATAGGTGGCTGTTTCCCTGTGCCCTTCTTAGCATCAAGAACGGAGTAGCCCATACACTAAAGAATCCGGAGGATGGGGAGAGTTTCCTAACCAAATTAGGCATCCCCAGAACCACCCGAAGCACACCGGGTTCCCCATTACCAAACCCCCCTTCCACATCTACCAGCCCCTCCTGGTCCAAAGTGGGAACCAACAAACCTAAGGGGATGACTGCCCCTGAGGCATCAGGATCAGAATAAACCAGCTTCCCTGATTCCTGATACAAATAATGAACTGTTGGCGCAGAATACCCCTCCTCGCCGCTGTCCCGACCTACCTACGCTCTCAAAACCCTGATCGCCGCCTGGAGCTGAGCCGCACACCACTTTCGAGCGGCAGCCATCTTTCCCTGGTCCTCCCTGGTCCGGCGCGGGAGCTGCAGTGAGGATGGCGCGAAGCCAGGTATGACGTCGCCGTCGCGCTGCTCCCTCTTGCGTTATCAGGGTTCCCTTGAGTGATCAGACGCCACCACCAAGATGGCTGCCGCTGGATGCCGCTGACGTCACCGAGGACTCGCGAGATTGGAGTCTCCTTAAGGGATCCGACGCCACCACCAAGATGGCTGCCGCTGACGTCATCGAGGTCTCGCGAGATCGGAGTTTCCTTAAGGGATCCGAAGCCACCACCAAGATGGCTGCCGCTGGATGCCGCTGACGTCATCGAGGACCCGGATGCAGGAAGAGCCCAAGCTGAAAGGAGGAAGCCGGATGCCAGACGAGCAGAGAGAAGAAGAAATTCAACATAGCAGCATTCTCCCCAGTATCCACCTCACTCACACCTACACTGTACACCACACACTAACAAACTAATAAACTAATAATCTAATACATTACATAGTTATATACATATGAGTGTATATGGGTGTATGTATATATGCGTTCGTATATAAGTATGAGTGCGTGGGTATGTATGCATTTGTACATATGTATGTATATGTATGTGTATGAGTATATATGTTTATATATATGTGCGTATGTATGTATGTATGTATGTGTGCACGTGTATGTTTATGCATATGTATATATGTGTGTATATATGAGTATGTGTGTTTGTATATATGTGCGTGTGTATGTATATGTGCACATATGTGTTTACATGTACGTGTGAGTATATATATACCTGTGTATGTGTGTATGTGTGCATGTATGGATATGTATATATATATGTATGTACATGAACGTATATATGCGTTTATATCTCTGTATATGTATGTATGTGTGAGTATATATGTATATGTGTAGGTGTGCCTATGTATGAATATATATGTACAGATGTATGTATATATGTGTGAGTTTGTATGTTCGGGGATATGTGTGATGTGTGTGATGTATATATGTGGATACGTATGTACGTATGTATGTGTGCATGTAAGAGTGCATTTATGCACATATATATGTATAGATATATACTTTGATTCTGGCTCATCACCACAATATAGCCGAAACATCTGGCTTCTACCTAGCAGGGAGAGATCCGAGGAGGCACACTCTCTCTTCGACTGCATCGCAGATGGGTTGGGAATCTCTTCATGAACTATACTCCCCAAGGCTTCCAAAATATATAATCCAATCCTTAACTCATTACTTACACAATAACTACATTTTCTATTGCAGGAAATTTTACTATCTATACTGATCCCACAATAAGCAGCTATCACTATATTCAGTCCTTAGGTGTCCTCCCTCACGTTCGTTCCCCCATACTTTAGTATGTATACACATGCTTGTTTATCCAGCGGTAGGTTTATGTATACTTAGGCGGAGCCAGATGACAGACAATATACTTTAATACATTCTCTAGTTACCTAGGCTACTCTCCCAATCGGGATTAATCATAGCTGTAGGAGGTCTGGGCTCAAAGACTCTGGCGGGATCTGGGCGGTTCTCGCAATACGCTTTATACTCACCTACAGAAAGAGCCAAAATTCTGTACTTACAGTTCACAGTTTAGGGTATATAATCTGTTTAATACCTGTTTAATATGTTCGAGCTATTTGCCGCAAGTTTGATTTGTTTTCCCAATAGAGGAGTGCCGGCGGGCCCAGCCTCGTCGTGGCATATGCCTTCTCTAACCTGGTCCCCTAGTTTACGGGACCAACCTCAAGACCTAGGGAGATCTGACTCCATTTTTGGAGGCAGGCTCATCCAGGTGATGAGACCTGAAGTCCCTCCCTCTAGGCGCAGGAGCCGTCCTCGGGGGCCCCCGAGGCGAGCTCTTGTCTTCCCTTTTTTCCCCTACCTTTTTTTACTTTGCATATGTTGCACATTACTTAATTTATTTTGCTCTTTCCCCCATGTAGCTTTCCCAGTATGTTCAACCTCTCCCCACCCCCTCCCCCCCCCAACCACACTCCTAAGACTCAAGGATCCAAGGGTCACGCTCCAGACGCGGGCAGAAAAAGACAAAGCTAAGACCACTTCGGGCATTGATAACAGTAAGTACCCATCATACGACACATCGTACCTCCTCCCTATTGCACAATGGCATTAAACTTAATCTCACACAACGTTAAAGGCTTTAATAGCCCAATTAAAAGAAGACTAGCCTTCTCTGATTATAGACGAAAACAGGCTGAAATATTGCTCCTCCAGGAGACACACTTTAGTAAAAACAATACACCTAAATTCCTAGACAAGGGCTTCTCCCAGTTCTATACAGCTTCGGCGCCCACCAAAAAAGGCGGTGTAGCTATACTCTTTAGCAATAAAACTCCATTCGTAGCCAAAACAGTGAAAAAAGACGCGGAAGGACGTTTTCTAATCCTTGTAGGTACTATACACGAACAACATATCACCTTAGCATCCTTATATGCCCCATGTGTACAAGATGCTGCATTCTTCAATAAATTTTTCCGAATTCTGCGCTCAATATCCCAAGGCAGCATAATCCTCGCAGGTGATTTCAATATAGTAATACAAGCTTCCCTAGATAGATCAGGGGGAAAGGACTCAGACAACAAAAAAGCTCACTCCTCCCTACTTAAAAACCTAAAAGATAACCAATTAGTGGACATTTGGAGAGAGACACATCCGACGAGTAAGGATTATACTTTTTATTCCCATCCACACACAACATATAGCAGAATCGACTACTTCTTCATTTCGGGTCAACTGGTCCCTATGGTCGCTCGTTCTGAGATCCATGATATTTCATGGTCCGACCATGCACCTATAGAGCTACGGTGCACTAAAATTCAGGCCTTTAGACCAGGGGCGAACTGGAAACTAAATGAATCAATCCTAAAGATACCCGCACTCTGTGATGCTATAGGTCAAGATATTGATCAATTCTTTAAACTTAACACAGGCTCTGTGGAATCCCATATTACTCTTTGGGAAGCTCACAAAGCTACACTGAGGGGTCTACTAATCAGCATCACCGCTAAAAGAAAACGGGAGAGAGACGCTAAAATTATTATTCTCCAAGACAAACTCCACTCTCTACTAGTATCTCACAAGTCTCACCCAAACAAACAAACACTTCAGACATTAAAAGATACCAAAATTGAACTAAACATGTTATTAACTTCCAGGGCCGACAACTCACTAAGCTGGTCAAAGAGGAAGTTTTATGAAAAAGCTAACAGGCCGGATACGATGCTAGCCCGCGCGCTAAAAGATAGACAATCTAAGTTTAATATCCAAGCTTTACGCTTAAAATCTGACATCCACACATCCAACCCCCAAAAGATAGTAGAAGAATTTGGCTCTTTCTATGGCTCCTTATATGATGGGAAGAAAGTGGCACATAACAGCAAAACGAGCAAGGCTCTAAGAGATTTCTTAGCCAGCTCAAAACTAGAGAGATTAACAGAGAGCGAAAGCAACAAGCTGTGTACTGACTTCACATTGGAAGAAGTGTCACAGGCTATCAAAGAACTCAAATCTTCAAAGGCACCAGGTCCGGATGGCTTTTCAGGGCTCTACTATAAGAAATTCTCAGAATTACTTGCCCCAAGGCTGCTCCACATGTTCAACGCTATCTTAGCGGGAGCCCCAATCCCCGGAGATATGCTGCGGGCGTCTATATCTCTCATACATAAGCCTGGGAAAGATCCGTTGCATTGTACAAGTTATAGACCTATATCATTAATCAATACGGATATCAAATTATTCGCTAAACTCCTGGCCAACAGATTGAGTACAATCCTACCCAGACTAATACACCCAGATCAAGTCGGCTTCATAAAAGGAAGGCAGGCAGCGGATAATACCCGACGATTTATTGATCTGCTAGAATTGGCAAATAAAAATAACACCCAAAGTATGCTATTAAGTCTGGATGCAGAAAAAGCCTTTGATAGGATTGACTGGCCATATCTTAAGGAAACGCTCGCAGCATTTGGATTCGGGGATCAGGTGAGCAGAGCAATTATGTCTCTATACTCAGGCCCAACAGCCAAGGTTATACATCAGGGTTTCCCCTCTCTCCCATTCCAGATTCAGAGCGGCACGAGACAGGGGTGCCCTTTATCCCCTCTCCTGTTTGCCCTATGTATTGAACCTCTGGCGGCACACATCCGAGACAACCCAGATATCTCAGGGTTAAACGTATATTCACAAACTCATAAGGCGGCCCTGTACGCAGATGATATATTATTAATAATTTCAAAGCCCCTCACTTCCCTCCCAAACCTATTTGACCTACTTGACAGATTTTCCAAAGTCTCTGGATTCAAAATCAACCAATCCAAATCAGAAGCTCTAAACATTAATCTCCCTAGTCACACCGAGAAATTGTTAAAGCTCAACTTCCAGTTTAATTGGCAAAAGAAATCCATAAAATACCTAGGTATTCAAATTACAAAAAACGCTAAAAATATCTATTCCGCAAATTATCCCAACCTAATTCGTTCCTTAAAAAAAGACCTCTCCAGATGGGCCTCCAAGCAAATTTCATGGATAGGTAGGATACATAGCATCAAAATGAACCTACTACCCCGTATCCTATACCTCTTCCAAACCCTGCCAGTGCCACTCAGACTGAAGGATATACTCTCACTTCAGTCTGAAATATCCAAATTCATCTGGAAGGGGAAAAAAACGAGAGTCAATAAAATAAATATGAAAAGATCTGTGTTAGCGGGAGGCTTGGCGGTACCCTGCCTGTTATCGTATTATAAAGCGGCTCAATTAAGTCATATTATACATTGGCACTCCGACCCTAAATTGAAAAGATGGGTGGAGTTGGAAGGTGCTGCTAGTTCCCCATTGGACCTTAGCAGTTTAATTTGGCTACCTAAAAACTCAAGAAAACACATAGATCTGCCGCTCACCTCAATGACTAACTCGTTGTCGATCTGGGAAGCTTCCAAAATTAAGAACTCTCTTACATCAGTTAACTCCCTAATGTCCCCCATATGGAATAATCCGAGGTTCGCACCTGGTCTAATAGGCAATAATTGTTCAGTATGGAGATCAAAAGGATACAATAGGATCAAGGACCTAGAGGGTTTTGATCTTAAAATTAAAACATTCGAACACATCAGATCAGAACAAAATATCCCCCACTCAGAATTCTTTAAATATCTCCAGATAAGAGCATTCTACAACAAATTGGCCCCATACCCCCCCCTGACTAAATTCGAAAAGCTCTGTCGGGCAGAAACCGACACTAAGGGACTTATATCAACGATATATAAAGAAGTAGTCGATCTCTCAGCATCACACCAACACACCCCTGCTTTTAGAAACCAATGGGAGACGGACCTAGGAGAGATTCTAGAGGAGGACGATTGGAACACCATATTTTTAGCCACAGCCAAAAGCTCTATTTGCACCACACTAAAGGAGAACGCATATAAAGTACTCATGAGGTGGTACCTCACCCCACTCAAATTATCTAAGTTCGTGCCAGGTTCCTCCCCCCTATGCCCCAAACAGTGCGGAGGAACGGCCGACTTGTTACATATGCTGTGGTCTTGCCCACGAATAGCCCAAATATGGGACAAGATTAGAAATTGGATACAGAGGATTTTTGACCTCACTATTCCCCCAGATCCTTGGCTGTTCCTCCTGAACAGACCTCTAAAAGATCTAACAAAATCCCAAAATAAATTAATTTCTCATTTTGCAATTGCAACGAGGTGTGAGATCGCAGCACTATGGAAACGCCCCGACATACCAAACATCCCAAAGATTCGGAATCGATTATGGTTTATCTGCCAGATGGAAAAGTTAACGAGTCTGGTTAACGACACTGGTGACAATTATCTAAACGTCTGGCTGCCTTGGTTAGCACAGACAGACATCCCCGGGGTTGAGCGTAACACAATTTGGCATTGATAATGGTAGATGCGTTCTCCTGTAGGAGTGAGCGATTTCAAAGATCCCGTTCTATCTTATATACTTCAACACTCAGGCACCAGCTTACTCATTCTACGACTGACAACTGGAGTATCTCTCGTGACCCGGCGATACCAACATCTAGTAATCAATTACCTCCTTTCCCTATCCCCCCTGCCATTTCCTAACCCTCCTTCCCCTTCCCCACCTCCCCCCCCCCCTTTTTTTTTTTTTTTTTTTTTTATTTTTTTTTTTATTTATTTATTTATTTTTTTTTTTTTTTCCCCTCAACCCCGGTTCAACCCCATTTTCCACGGCTCAGTAGGGCGCGAAAAGTCGTGGAACCCCCACTTTATATACAGCACAATGTTTCAAAGATTGTATTTATTTTACTACGATGCACAAAGTAACTATGTAATGTATGTTTTATTGTATTTCTTACGCAAAAAAATATTTCAATAAAATACAAGTTATAAAAAAAAAAAAAAAAAAAAAGAAAGAAATCAGTGCAGTAAAATAAGATAATACTGACTGAAATGTATTTTTCTCTCCCCCTCTCAACCGCTCCCAGTCCCCTTTCCTCTCTCCCCCTCCTCTCTCTCTCTCTCTCTCTCTCTCTCTCTCTCTCTCTCTCTCTCTCTCTCTCTCTCTCTCTCTCTCTCCTCTCCTCTCTCTCTCCTCTCCTCTCCTCTCCTCTCCTCTCCTCTCCTCTCTATCTCCCCCTTCTTCTCTCTCCCCCTCCTCTGGCCACCCTGCTTCTCTCCCATAATCCTCTTCTCCAGATGCCATACTGCTCTGCCACTGCTCTCCCACGGTCCTCCTCTTTTGCCGCCCACGCCCACCGTCGTATGTCTTCTTCCGATGCCCCCCAGGCTGCACCGGCCCTGCACCCCATCTTAAAAATCTTGCACCTCCATTTTGATCACCCCTCTCCTATTATACAGAACACTTGATGACGAGACCTGTGAGGTATCAAAAGCACACTTTAGTTTTACTCTAAGAAGAACTGTCATTTTAATCCATTAAAAGGTATTTCAACCTACAATTAATCTAGTACAGTAGTTATCAACTCTGAATTACTCCAGCACATAACCCCAAAAGAAATACTAATTCTCCTAGGTGTTTTTCTTTTGGGGGGGGGGAGGGGGGTTGGTGCTCCCCATTCTCAATACTGCCACCCATCTCAGTAACTTTTCAAGATGAAGATAGAAAAAGAAACACTTTAAACAAACCAGCATCAAACAAATGTAATTACAATTTTGTGATGACGGATATCATAATGTTAAGCGAAGAAAACTGTAAGTAGTCGATAAAGTAGAAATGTCTTCTCTGAGACTGTGAAACCTTGTGATATGTCACCGATAAAATGATATAAATGTCTGCCAATTGTTACAGTAGCTTAAATTGTTCAACCTTGTCATATTTTTCTTAAACGATACCCTTTTATTACATCTATTTTGTAGATTAAAGCATTTGGATCTGACTGCGGTCTGTAGCACAGGCAACCTTGGTATTAAATATCCTAAAAATAATCTCTTGGCCAGAAGCAGAAAGAAAACAAGAGCATCTAAAGGAATAAAGCTCATATTTACTAAAAGATTCTACAGTATTTGTGTTGCGCCGGTGCTGCCCGCAGACCAGACCCATCCCTTCTACTGAGGTGAGGAACGTATATGGGCACGCACCCGCAGCAAAAGGAGCGTGTCCGGATTGTGGTGTTTTAGGCGTTGCCAGGCCAGGTGGTGTTAGCTAGCAATACTTGCCGGTACCGGTAAAGAAGTGCCGTCGTCGTTGCCGTTTTAGCTAAGGTCAGGGATTGGAGAATTCCGGAAGGTCGTTGTCCAAGCAGGGGTCGAGAGCCAGAGATAGACGTCCGCCAAGCCAAGTCGTAACCTGAGAGAAATAAGAGAGAGAATGCCAGAGTAGTAATCCTAGTGGAAACTATGTCGAGCAATGAGTGAATGGGAGGACAGGCAAAATAAAGTGCGGCTAACCAATCGGAAGTGGAGGCAGGCCTGGAGGAGTGCGTGGAGCTATCTTGGATAGGTCCACTTGATTGGCAGGCAGGTGAGAACCCTTATTTTGGCAGGGGGTCCTGTTCGTCTGCTGGGGGCGTGGTTTCACTGCTAGAGCAGAGAATAAATTATCTTCACCCGGCGCGCGCTGTTCACGGGCGCGGCCGGGACACACGGCAGCCGCATGGGAGAGGGAAGAGCTAGCAGGAGCGAGAGACCGCCGGGGATGGCGGGGAACCCCCAGAGCAGCAGGAGGTAAGTGGTGCCAGTGAGGAGCACGGACCTCAGCAGCGGGAGGTAAAGAAGATGAGGAGGGGCCGGGCAGCGGGCGCCGCGATCCCTGAATCCTCACAATTTGATAGGACACCTTCCAACGCTTGAAGACTTCTGTTTTATGGAATGACACTGCTTAGTAAATATGGGCGATAATGATGTTGATCAAATCACAAAGGAGCAGCAAGAATACAGTATGGCTTTGATTACCAGATGACACTTTGGTCCAACTCTAGAAATTGTTCACCGAGCGCAAAATCCTCAAGTTTCAGACCAACGACTAGAGATGGGTGAATCCGCCCAAATCTGTTTCCCCGATTTTCTCGCATTTCCAACCCAAAATCTGTTTCGCCGTGTCAAATCCACCAACGGATTTTAACACCGTCAATCCATCCGTGGATTCCGCAATCTGCTGATGGATTTTAAGAATCTGTCAGTGGATTGCGGAATCCCATCGGACTCACCCATCTCTAGGTTTAAACAAAATGAAGCTTGAAGATTTTTGATACAATAGAACACTCTTAACTGACCCGCGGATTTCAAACTGATGCACACAAGATAAATTAAGTCAAAATAAACCTGATCCTTAAATGCTTAGAGAAGCATATGCAAAATGTCTCTCCAAGCAGCAACTTTACCATAAAAATGTGCAGGTCATTTTTATGCATGTGCTCCTATGTATTAAGACAAATGTGGTGCAATTCTGAGGGCAAAAAAGTTTCCCAGATATAAGGTACCAAAGAAAACACCCTCTTGTTTTTCATTGGATTTTTCTCTTTGATAGATTTGGTGTAATTGTTTGTTCAAGAATTACACCACTTTTGCTATTTTACATAGACCTCATACAGTTCCTCTAAATTCACATGCAATGACCTACAGTATGTCAAGAACAGTATTATAGCACCCCCAGGATATGCACTCCTAGCTACACTCTGGGTTACTGGAGTTACAATACCTATAGTTCTATAGCAGTGGTTTTCAACCGGGATTCTGCGGAACCACAGGATTCCCCGGCTGCCGGGGGGGGGGGGGGGCGGGGGAAGAGCTGGGACAACTCTCCCAGCTGTCTCAGGCCTGGCGGCACACAGCACCCTACATAGCAGTGACCTGGTGGCTCCTGAGCTCAGCAGCAGCCGCACGGTCACTGCTATCCTTCCTTTCCCTGCCTCCTCCGGTCGGCAGATAGCAGGGAGATGAAGGATCAGGCAAGAGCTATCTTAAGTTGACATAGGTGCCAGTGTGTGTATCAGTGTGTCGTGAGTGTGCGTCAGTGTCACTGTCAGTGTCAGTGTGTGTGTATGTGTCAGAGTAAGTGTCAGTGTGTATATGTGTCTGAGTAAGTGTGTGTGTGTGTGTGTGTGTGTGTGTGTGTGTGTGTGTGTGTGTGTGTGTGTGTGTGTGTGTGTGTGTGTGTGTGTGTATGTGTCTGAGTAAGTGTATGTGTAAGTGAGTGGGGGAGAGAGTGTGTGTGTGCGTGCGTATGTGTAGAAGAGAGAGGGGGAGAGGGAGTGTGTGTGTGTACAGAAAGAGAGGGGTAGAGGGAGTGTAAGGAAGGGAGAGAGTGTGGGAGAGGGAGCATAAGGGAGAGAATGTGGGGAGAGGAAGCGTAGACAGATGGGGTGAGGGGGGGATGAGAGATGGGGCAAGGAGGGGGGCATAATACAGGGGAAGAGGTTTCACAAAAAAGGTTGAAAAACACTGTTCTATAAGAATGGAAAAGACAGGAAATGAGATTAGATAGAATAACCAAATACAGCTGTTGTCCTAAAGTGACCTACACTTATAGTCCTAAAGTGCAGAATTAGTATGTAGTTGTTGGTCACTGAGTCACCCTGAGACACTGGTGCACATGACACACCAGCTGTGACTGCAGAGGAAACAATGTAACTGGCAGAAACGCTTAGAGGAGGGATGGTACAGCAGTTAAGCAGAAGCTCAGTTTGCCAACAAAAATCGTATAGATTGAAAGGGGCCCGATTATTTCTCCTTAACAGCTTAGTAATGAGTGCAAAAATGGCTAACCGTTCCAGGTAGGACTGATGGTCAGTGAAAGAAGGCAAATAAGCCTTATCCTTTTAAAAGTATATTCTGTAGGACCCAGCATCTCATTTAAGGCATCAGCTGTTGACCCTTTGTGTCACAGTAGCTTCTTATCATCATTTGACATGAGTAACTCAGGAATGTGCTGCTCTATCCTTACGTCTATTGTTGATAAAGGCCCCTTTGGTAATTGTAGAATATCCAGCAGGAAGCTCTTTTGAAAGCTCACGTATAACAATATGTTGTTTTATATTGGTCCAGTGAATGGCACCCCAGGAATAATAAGGCTAGTATCGCTGCTACAAATCTTTGCTGGGACATTGTTTAAGCAAATATACATGGGAATCTTGGCTTTGCCCATCCCATGGTACTGCTTCCCTTTTTCTCCGGAAATGAATTTGGGTGTCAAAATGAAATTATTGCGGATGGTTTTTCCATGAGATAAGGATATAGGAATAGTGACTGTGGTTTATTGACTATTATAAGCAGCAATCCATGCTATTGGTTATTTATTTGACATACCCAAACTGGTTGGTTTGACTGCGCTTTTTTAAGCTCTGTTAAAATCCCCCTGGTTCTTTTGATATTTACAGTATTTTTTTCCACCCCAGGCTTTATTTGGATTTTTTTTTATATGAGGAGAAAAATGTTAATATCTCAAAAACCACATTGTGATCTGAAAGTAGCACGGCACAGCTCTGGGGGTCACCTTGGATGAGATTCATTGCAAAAAGTACATGTTGAAGCTCTTCAGTTTCACTCTCCAAGTTCCACATAACAGCTCCATCTAGTGAGATTTAAGATGTGGTGCTGTCTACAAAATTAATTCATTTGTAAACCGATTGGCTAATGCAATAAAGTGAGTTGTTTTTCCCATAAGAAGTAAATTAAATTACAGGGAATCATTTATTAAGATGTGCAATACTGTTTAATCTAACAAAGCGATATATCAAAACTAAAGCCGTCTCACATTTTAATCTGGTCTGTAACTGTTTCACACGCCTATAACATATATTATCTCTAACTGTGCATGCTATGTCTTGTATATAATGTATAACCCTGTTCACTTAATGTAACCATGTATTATTTGTCATTATAACTCTGTGCAGAGGACATAAAGTACTTGAAAACGAGAGGTAACTCTCAATGTATTACTTCCTGGTAAAACATTTTTATAAATAAATAATAAAATAAATGGTATTGCTTTCAGTTACTGTTAAAGTACCTGCCATTGAATAGAAGCAGAATGAGACGGGTATTCTCCAACTCTTTCAGTTTCCTCAGCGGTTTAGATAATCCAGATGTTGCTGTTACTTTCACAGGAGTGGATGTTTGATATAAGGTATTACCACCTCTGGTATTTCGATCAATATTGCTCATAAAAGCACAAGGAAAGTTGAGGAAATGTATGCTAACAGTAGACACAAGATGGAAAGCTGCAATATTTTACCTAAATGTATCAGGCAGAAATAGTAATAAGGCAACTGAACTTGTGATTCTGTTTGTGTTCTATATGTTATGTTATCATTGTTATTATAAATAGTTTATAATACATATAGGGGCCTATTCATTAAACTTCGATACTTGCAGTGCATTGCCGAGTGTGTTTGCATTGTCTTACCTCACTATAAAAAAAATGTGTGTCAAAATGGTATTCATTAAGAAAAATCACACATTTTTTAAAGTTCGGTAAAAAAATGCAACATCGCACTTCTTGATTTTTTTCCCCCTAGTCTTATAGCACTTAAGGTGTTTGCTTAAATTTCAGTCTCGAAGACCTGCATCTACATGCACAGCTCTTACAGGCGATCATGCAGTTTTAATATAAATTTTAATAACAGAGTATTGTAGCAGGGGGTCTCCGGAGCTGAAATGCATTAATTTCACGTCCGGGGGGGCCCCCTGCTTTCCGAGTCACAGGCCCCGGTATAGGGTGCCGGTATTTCCTGCGTGTTTAAATCTCATGATCACGTGGTGCAGGACATTTAAACAATGCAGGGAAATTACATTACCGCTTCATTAGTTTAGCAGCTAGCTGCAAAGACAATGAAGGGGTTAATCCACAGTATCTGATTTATTGGGGGTAGAGGGTGTTGGTCAATGGAGGTACTTGGCCCAGGGTGGGTGGTTAGGCCTACCAGGAAGGTTGCAGGAGGAGTTAACCCCATTCATTACCATAGCAGTTGTTACCACTATGGTAATGAAGGGGTTAACCCCTCCCACTACCCACCCAGTAGGCCTAAGCACCCACCCTGGGCCAAGTATCCCCATTCAACCACCCCCTCTATCCCCAATAAACATTAAAATAAAACAACCTTACTACCACCCCTCTAACCCCATGCCCTCCCCCCACCCCCAACACATACAGTATTGGGCAAAATTCCTATTATCCAGATCTTTATAAAAGTGTATTTGCTCATTAAAAATAAAACATTACCCAGGCAACATAAAATCAATTAAAGTTGAACATACCCCTGCCAGGAGGAAGGCCGTC
Source organism: Ascaphus truei (assembly GCF_040206685.1). Lineage (NCBI taxonomy): Eukaryota > Metazoa > Chordata > Amphibia > Anura > Ascaphidae > Ascaphus > Ascaphus truei. The sequence continues at coordinate 422,714,761 of NC_134485.1, read as the reverse complement.
CTCTTGTTTATCCTCTATGGGCAGCAACATTACAATAAAAAAAAAAAACTGTCCACTAATCCCTTAATTACCTTAGCAGTTAGTAACTGCGTGAGAAATTAAGGGGTTAACCCCCCTCCCCCGCAACACACCTGTTAGGTCTAACCACTGTCCCCAGGGCAACTACCCTCACACCCATTGATTGGCATAGTGAGAAACTATGCCCCCTATATGGGCATGGATTGCCACTATGGCAATGAATGTTCAAGCTAAAAAAAAAACCCACATAGCAAAAAATACAATTTATTACAATTAAATAAAAACAAACATTTGCCTGAAAATACATTGTTTGTCACTGTGCTTTTCTGTACACCGAAAGGGGCATAGATAAAGACATTGGCTGTCAATGGGCAACCAAAATAAAAAGACACAATTAAATAAAAGCCACTCAATATGTTTCTTAACTTTGCTGTCTTCAGCCTCTGATGTGTCCGCCTCCGCGTGGGTGGTATCCAGCTGGAGTGTCCCACGTATGGATAATCTTTATCCCTCGCAGAGTGATCTGGTCCCAGATCATAATCTTCAGGGTTGCGCAGCATTGCAGCTGTATCCCTAAACTCAAACAGCTAATGGGGCAGTGTGCCTACCTAAGGACCTATCCCTGTAGCAGCCACAATCTTGGTATAGGAGTCGGGGCCTATCTGGGGCCTAGGGGAATGTCTGGCCTAGTGCAGGAGTCACAGACCCCTGCACATACGTCTTACCCCTATCCTGTCCCAGCACCGACTGGCGTGGCTCACAGCGTGCCAAATGTATGTATCTCAGAGCAGGAGAACCCAGGATCCCTATTGACTGTAGTGCAGTAGGTGATATCGCAGCCCAAGTTCCCCATGCGGAGCTTATTGTAATAGCCGCCACTAGGTACCTGCACTACGCATTATACAAAATGTCGGCGCCCTGAGTGTTCGGGCCCCCTGAGCACTCCCCGCACACCTCGGCAGCCTGCCCGCCAGCCCTGCATCTCCCAAAGGCACGCGCAGCCAGCCCCTGCACCCGCACTCCCCCGCAACCAGCCCAACTCTCCCGACCGCAGTGGAGGAAAGCGGCAGGGGGGGAGTGAGAAAGCCCAGAGAGCAGGACCTGGCTACACACATCCAGAGTACATAGAAATGCCCCTTTATATCCAGAGTAACATCCAATTCACATTCTCTTCTCTTTGCCTGGTATCCAATTATACGAGTTGCTCAATAAGGCAAACATATACAGTACCAATTTCCAATTACACTCGTTTACGAGATCTATGCTTTGCTGATCCGTGCAGAAAAACAAACAAGTTACAAGGCAAAGTCAGCATTTTTTTTTACATTACGGTTCATTTATTTCTACCACTAACTTTTCAGATGGCAAAAGGCAGAATGAAGGATTAGTGGATTAATTCCGCACCAGTAGGTTTACGACATCCTTCTAAATGCTGAAATGAATGAACCACACTTATCCGAGCGCCTCACAATAATATGTTTAGAGTTCGGGCCTACATTCTTTATTCACACAAAGAAATATGTGTAAGATTTGGGATTAGGAAGCCCACAAAAATTTGAGTCTAATAAATAATATTTGGGTTATTGATGCCGTAAAACTGCCATTCTTTCAATCACTCACTGAACCCCTCTTTCTGTTTGTACTATAACTCCATGTCCTCCATTTTCTTTGCCCCATTCTATAACACCCTCTCTCCCCCCTCTCCCATCCCCACCCCCCGCCCTTTTGCCCCTTGGAGCCCCCTTGTAAATTTCCTATGCCTTCCAGTTTGGAAGCACTGCTTATAGACAAGGAGACATTTGTTTTGTGAGTCGTCATGAGAAAATATTTCACAAAATATATTGGGCTATTCAACCATAATATTCTAGTGCACGGTGTTTTTTTGCTAAAATTTGCACATTTTTACCAATGTTTCTTGGCTTCACTGTTTTTTTTTTAACTTATGTTTAGGTCTTCAGTCAACCCAATCTTTTGGGCCTTTTTATATTTGGAGTAGAATAATTATTTTTATATTTATTACCTTCTTCACATTTATAACATTTTGGATACTACTGAAAATAGCATAAATAGTTTTCAGCTCATTAAAAAACATTTTGTCTGTTTGGGGAAAAAAACAAAAAACTTTTGCATCTTTCAAATGGGATTCCTCTACGTTGTTTGAGTTTTTGAGCTGCTTCAGTTTCCCCTCCATATGACATCATTGTTAAAGGGTTCTGGGTAGTTCTAAATGTCTAGCGTGAGCGGCTCTTATGTGTGAATAGATTTGCTTGGCACCTTTAAGTACATTATGCGTTTATGCACAAATATAAAACCGATCGTAAAGGAGGAGTTTCTCAATAAATGATGTATTGTGAAAAATGACATTTAAGGCAGATTACCAAACTTTATTATGTTTTTCTTCTCAATGCTGTTTTTTATTGTATTTTTAGAAAGCCCAACACGCCTATAATAGAATGCTCACATTGCAATTTATGCCGTTTATTCTCACTTGCTCCACCCAACCAAGCAGCACATCCAAAAGTCAGGGAGACTTATGCCGAGCTTGTCTGATAACTCTAGTGAAGCCATCACCACCATGATTCCCTAAGGTATGATCGGGTGGTGAAGAACTCTGTCTTCTATTACTGACACTGCCATTGACTTGTATGGCTTGTACTCTTACTGGAGATTGGTGAATCTCCCCTGAAGTGGGGGGAAGAAGGGGCTTAGCAGCCCCTTTGGCTTTGGGGTTTGGACTCATTTTTCCCAATAAAACACATTTTAAAAATGAGCGAGCAGGGAACAAAATAGAGAGATCAAAACAGACACTCAACTGTGCCGCGAGGTGAAGAAATTACAAACAAGCACACAATAATTGTGCATGGGAAAATTTACCTTTAATGAGGTTAATCGTACACTTTGTATAGATCAATATTAGTTTAAAAGGTAGCACTTTGTGTATCTTTAGAAAATCTGGTGCCAGAGAAATCAAGTCTTTCGGTTAAGAAGGTAAAGAGATCCGTATTCCTCTTATAGTAGTCAAATGATGATGATGGCCCATTTGACCATTTATTGTGACAATAAGAGTGTTATAGTGTTTTTGCATGTTTATTTTTCATCATAGTGCCATTAATATCTTTAGCCAGGTCCCCAAAAAGTTCTCCCGGTGGCGTCAGAGGCACGGCACCGCCATCTTTGTTATGTCCGCACGGGCGCGGAGGCTCGCACATGCGCAGAAGCGACGCGGTGGCAAATATAGTGAGTGCGAAGGGGCAGAGATGGCGCTCCGTAGTGCAGGGACTCCCCAAGGTTGCGCAGGCGCAGTTAAGCATAGCGGCGGCCATTACAGCTTCGCACAGGCGCATTAAGGATAGCGCATGCAGTCCCAATGCTAAAAAGGTCCTGGGTGGACTACAATTCCCAGCATCCTCTGGGGACTGTCCTTTCACCCACATCACGTGCAGCCAGTGTGTAGCAGAGACTGTGATAAAGGATCATTCCAGCTGGGGACCCCTCCCCTGTGGAGTCAGCGTGTGTATCCATTCCTGCAGAGAGCAGCACAGCACGGCGTGGGATCACTGTGCGGTGTTGCTGAGTTCCAAGGATTTTCCTGATCAGGACTGATCAGGGAGGTAGTATATATTAAGTGCACCACCGGGCCCCAACACAGGGAAGCACTATCCCTCACACTCATGCTCACCTTATTGTTGTGGACACTCAAGGGATAAGTGTCCAAGCACAGTATTATCAAAGGGACTGAGGGTGATGTGATGATGGACATGTGGGTGAGGGGATGGTATGCATTCAAGGTGATGCACTGTTATTCATATCATGTATTGAGGTTATGCAAAGAGAGTTTCATTGAAGTTATTGTTCATGCTCAGTAAATACTGTTTATTAACATTGTGTATATTTACTTGTAACCCATGACCCCCCCCCCCCCCCCAGACACAGATGCCATATCTAGGGTGTAGTGAAGCTGGCTACATGTATGTTGGTGGTGCATACCTGCCGGTAACAGGAGGTCCTGAGTCTCCCGCGGTGATGTCGGGAATACAGGACCAGGACCATCTTCTCCTTAGCAACGATGCAGCGCCTCCATCCTCTATAACTTCCCAGAATGTGGCGTAGGACCCTTATAGAGAAATAACCCTGGTCCCAGGCTGAATGCTCCAGAACACACACACAGTCTGATGTAAAACCACAATGTCTCTTTATTGTCTCTTATCAAAGCAGCAGCACACAGTAACCGCAGTTCAGATACAGCAGCAAGTCTTGTGCAGCAGGCTTTTAAATGTATTGGTATTCCTCCTCTCCTTCCCTCCAGTAATGTCTCCAGACAGGATGGTCTGGATGGGGCCTCAATATCCCTGCCTCCACCTCCACCAGGGTAGGCCCTGTGGGTGAGGCTAGATCCCCTTCCCCTCACCCCCTGACCAGGGTGAGGGCATTGGTCCACCTCTATATAGGTCTGTCCTTATCTCCTCTCGGTCCTACAGCACTTCAGACTGCACACTCTCCTCAGCTCCCATCTGATGCTCCCAGACTGACAAGCTACCCGTGCAGCTGTCACAGGGTCATCTCTCCTTTCTCTGGTTCAGCAGCCACACTGCTCTCCAGAGACTCCAAACTCTCACAGGCTTGACAGACAAGACTCAACTCCATGCAGAACTGACTCTCCAACAGACTGAACTCACACACACAGGACAGCCTATTAAATAGACTCAGCCCCACCCCCTATGATGTCAGCAGGACCTCCCCTCTGTCTAGCCTGCACAGAGCTTAGGGGCCTGCCTCCACCACAGAGGCAGGGCTTGGTGAGGGGGAAAAACCCATGGTCACTACTGGCACCTGCCCTTACCAGGGCTTACTCCAGTAGCAGAAGGATAAGTAGCCTGTTCTGTTTATAGGGGGCAAAACTCTCCCCCTGGTGGAATCCAATGGTCCCCACTTGGACTTACTTTTAGCAGAACCATCCTACGTAGACACCTCCTGGGAACACAAACACAAAACCATGGCAGTTAGTAGGCATAAACATTTTACCATGTGGGGGAGTATATGAACACAGTTACTCCCAACGGGGAGAACCTCAAGAATAATGCTTTGGGTCAGGCTTCCGTACCTTTCTTCCATTATGGTCAGTTATGGTCACATAAAACGACTGTGCCGACCCAGACTCTGGCTGATAGATCACACTGTGCATGTATATGCACCGTCCTATACTCCAGATCCTGACCAACTCACTGATCCTATCTTGATTGTGGTACCCTGCCTTACCAAACTTGGGGCCTCATGCAGTAAGCGACGAATATGTGAAATCGCCAAGCTTACCGATTAGTCATGTTATTGGCGATTTTCCCTCTCCGTATGCAGTAAGTGCCGAATACATTCAAAATCAAGCCGAAAACAAATCCGCCCACTCTCACGATGATTTGCCGATCACACACAGGTGTATCGGCGTGCGTGGCGGGGTGCTGTTAGGTTGCCCAATCAAAAATCTTGCTGAATCAGGCGAAGCAAGCATGTATTGGATAGCGCGCCATATTTAAAGGCAACGTGTACTGTTAATCATTCTCTGTGTTGTTGGGAGTGAGAGAGAGAGAGACGCACAGAGCTGGGCGATTTAATATTTGCATATTGACTGAGAGACTTGTTGTGTATTGTGAGAGCTTTGTCCTTTGTTGTTTTGTTTACATCTTTGTCTTGTTTTATATGTGGAAGTGTTTCGTGTGATTGGCTGTACATTTGTTTTCTGTTTTTTGTGAGTGCTGTAAGTATGCCCGCAAAGCGTGGGAAGAGTGATGCTGGTGGGAGTGGTAGTGCTACTCGTGCGAGTACGCGTCAGAGTGAACGTACTGTTCAGGGGAGTGATGTTGCTAGGAGTGTGAGTGCTGTTGCTGGGAGTGGGAGTGCTGTTGCTGGGAGTGGGAGTGCTGTTGCTGGGAGTGGGAGTGCTGGTGCTGGGAGTGCTGCTGGTGGCTCAGTTGCTGATGGGGTGTCTGGTGGTGGCGTGCTTGCTGGTGGCCAGCTTTTGGAGTCTCTTCCATTGGAAGAAGGAGAGTCCAGTCAGCACCAGCCAAGCTCTGAGCCTAAACCTGGTCGGAAGAAACGTGTGGAGAAGCCACGTAATCCTCGCTTCAATGACCAGGAAAATAGAGCTCTTGTCACTGGGATTCTGGAGCACTATGACAGTATCTATGGACATTTAGTAGGTAAGTGTACCTTTCCATTTATTCTTCAAATACATGTGATCCTAGGTCATGTGAGTTTTGTTCATATGCAAATATGGGTACAGAATATCTTTCTATGTTAATTAGTGTGGAAACACAGCTTTTTATCATGCGTTACAAGGACAACAAAACTCAGGCGTACAATTTGCGATAACTGCATACAATATTAATGCAACCTTGCTTACATGTATAGGTTTAGTAGTGAATGCTCATGTGCTTTACATATTACACCTAAAACAGCATGTTTGCTATCTCTTGGAACAGCTAGCAGTGTAGGAAACTGGTGCCTGTATTATTATTAATTAACCTCATATATTTTCTATGTTTTTCAAGGGCGGACAAGTTCATCAAGCAAAAAAGAAATGTGGGACACAATAGTAATTGGTGTCAATGCGTGTGGGAATCGTGTCAGGGACAAGCGGAATTGTCGCAAGAGATTTGACGATATTCGGTCAAAATTAAAACAGAAAATACAAGACCATCGCGTGCATGCTACTGGCACTGGAGGTGGGCCGACACCACAACGTCTGATATTAACTCCATTGGAGGAGCTGCTTCGGGGAAAATTACTTCCCGTCGTCGTGGAGGGCTTGGCCGGTGACCGTGATATTGGAATTTATCCCTCACAATTTCCACCAGGTGAGAAATATTACTGTACTAGGCGTGTCGTTGCTTACAGTTATTTTGCATATTTCCGCTGCTTTTTATACTGTATTCACAATATAAGCATACCTGCATCTATATATGTATATGTCTGATTCTGTATATATATATATCTCAAAATAGACATATATGTTGTAGTCCTACTAAAAGCAGTAACTACTATAGCACGTGCCATTGCGTGGTCATTTACATGTGAATTCCCAAAATGCATTGCTGCAGTGGAAGCAATTGATGGTGGGCGAAGATGGGGAACAACAGGGTAGTACACATGTGTAACACATGCTAATGAGAAATTATTACTAGCTACAGGTACAGAACATAAATATGTATAATATTATTGTGTATTTTATTTATTTTACTCCTACAAACACGACATTACTGCCTATTTTAAGCATGCATCAAATATATTGCATGCAACGGCCTACAAACATCACTTGCACTAACACATCTATAGTTGTTTATGAAAAGGTCCATTTTTGCTTTATGTCATATACAGACAGCATAATGAGGCAGACGTAGCATATGTTATGTCATTGTGTTCATAACTTAAACACTGCAGACGACTATTTAGCTCCTCTACCATTGTGTTAAAGCAGCTGCAATGAATATGTCATCACAGCATGCACGTCAACAGAGGGGGTGGGGTTCAGCACACACCCAAATTACAGGGTCATCTTAGGGTCAACTTAGTTCACACCATTTTCACCTGTTTGAAGTAATTGAAAGGTCTGGCTGATTAGGGTTTTTGGGGAAGGGAATACCGTTCTTACAACCTGACTAGCACAACTGAAGTTAATCACACTCATTTGAAAGCTTAACTCTAGCTACTAAATGCCCCAACAAGTCATTAGTTATCAAACCGTACGTCACACATTAGTTCACTCATATCTATAGTTGAACTACTATCAACGACACATTATCACACACTGCATGTGTTGTCTTGTTGAGTGACAGCCACATTCAGGTGTGCCACATCTTCTATTAATGTACCACACATATCCTGTACCAAAAACAAAACTTTTTGCAATATGACCACCTTCATGATAACCATTGTGAATGTTCATCTCATGATAGTTATGTACATTATGATACTGATATGACTACACAACATATGATTTTTATGTACAAATTTAATCAATTTATCCTCACGCATTACTGCAGAAACATAGTATGTTGTATGTTAGGGAACTCAAAAGTTCTAAGTACACAGGCATGTACATTGTTATTACAACTATTTATGTTCACTTTCACACACACATTTTCGGTTAAGGAACTGATGCTGTTAGGTACTCATAAATACAGAACATACAATAACTGTTTGTTCAATATTTACACATGTAAATGTACAACTAATGTTATTGTTATATATAGTTGCCCCTGGAGGACATGTGTCACCTGAGACGGAACAAGTGTCTTCACCTGGGTCATGCAGCTCAACACACCTAGAAGGAGAGTGTATGAGTTGGTGGCCATATAATATGTGCACTTCTATATGTTATGTTGTCATGTTCATTATTTGTTTTGCACATGTTCTTTAAATAGGATTACTTAGTGTCAGTGAAAATGAAGTGTAAGGCAACATGTATTGTGTTAGTGATGTTAACTATCATGTAGGAGTTGTGAGTTTAGAGCAAGTGTTCATTCATTCATATTTCATACTGAGTCCAAACATTATTCGTAAGTCAAGGTAGATTTTAATGTGAGGTTATGAAACGTATGGAAACATGTTAGGTGTTACTTATGACACAGTATAATGACATAGTAAAACAGCAGAGATTAACATGCCATTTAATAATGTGTACATTTATTTTGAGAACATGATGATGAAGATGATGATGATGCCACCATAGACACAGAAATACAATCAAGTGAGCATGAAGAGGTTCCAATTGAAACAGTTATACCGCCAAATCGTCCATCAACTAACACATACGATGCAATAGTAGCTTCTGAGGGAAAAATTGTGGAAGCAGAAAATCGTCGCCATTCTGATCTGATGACAGTGCTGGAAAGGATGATTTCACTGCAGGAAGAAACGATATCACAATTGGCACATCTCCACAGAGTCTTCATTGAAGTGCCTAAACAGTTGCAAAAAATCAACACCTCATTCGAAGCATTAGTTGTTCAGCAAACCCAAGCAAATTACTTTAGAATAACTACTGTACCACATTTCAACTTCAACACCTCACAGGCAGGATCTTTACATGCTGGTAATTTTTCACCACATGCATCTGATCTTCATTCCCCAGGTCCGAATGTTACCGGTCAAGTAGCAGACATTGCTGTGCAGGTTCCTGACGACATCCTACCACTGCCATCTGTAGAAAATCAGGAGCTGACACCTACAAAGGAGGCGACAAAAACAAAACAGCACAAGCAGTTACTACTGTCCAGTTTTTGGACACAAACAAAAAAAGACACACATGAAACAGACCAACCATCACTTGTGCAGTGTCTACCAACTTGCTCACATGTGTCAGTGGGCACAAGCCCTATCGGTGAGTCACTGGCCACAAGCCCTGTCCGTGAACAGTCACTACCCACAAGCCCTGTCCGTGAACAGTCACTGGCCAAAAGCCCTGTAGGTGAACAGTCACTGCCCACAAGCCCTGTAGGTGAGTCACTGGCCAAAAGCCCTGTCGGTGAACAGTTAGTGAAGGTCTGTCGAGCGCTTCTGTGTGAGGCAGGTTTGAGAGTGTCAGACACTGGAGTGGGCATAAGGGAGCTGACTTAGGTCGCTGATTCCACCGGTGCAGCTGATTCCACCGGTGGGTATGTCTGTTTATACATTTAATATACTGTTTATGCTTGGAATATGGCTTAAGTAAGATGTACAGACACTTAGATTCAATAGCATTGATGTGAGCTGTTGGGCTAGAAGCACAGAAGGGGTTAAATTTTTTATGCCGTTTTCGCGGGCTTTTAGGTATTTAAGGGGCTTTCACCACTTCTCCCCACTCCAAGACGAAGCCCTCTGCGTAAGGGTGAAACGCGTTGAGGGGGAGATGCTGATGTAGCCCTGGTGTGTGTCAATAAAGTTTTTTTGGAACCGAATATCCGGGAGCTTCTCTCAGACATGCGCAGTTGCGCCGCACTTCCAACTTTCCCCTGTCGGTGAACAGTCACTGCCCAAAAGCCCTGTAGGTGAGTCACTGGCCAAAAGCCCTGTAGGTGAGTCACTGGCCACAAGCCCTGCCCGTGAAGTGCCAGAGGCCACTCAAAGTGGCTCTGTTGTGGCTAAAGTTGTTGCAAAACGAAAAAGGAAAATCCAAGAGACAACAAGCAGGCCTGTTACTCGCTCTCAAAAGGAAAAAAATAAATAAATGTTATAATTCACTAAATATGTCTTTGGCCTTGTTTTGTTGACTTCAGATTATCTAATTAATATTGTATGTATGCTGAAGACTGTGTTGTTTCCAAACTTTCAAGTATGTTCTTGTACACGTGAAGTTTTGGAAATGTTAACAGTCCTAATTAATAAATAGTGTTATTAATATTGATGTATTAATCGTTTGTTCAGTAATGGTCCACCAGGAGCCAGTTGCTATGTTTAGAGAATCTGCCATTGGCTTACCTGCAAAACATTGTATTTGGGTGTGTTACTTGATGTAATCATTGCATGTGCATATTATTCACATGCAATTAAAAACACACATCTATTTAACTGCAAACATCTTTCTTGTCAGTGTACAGCAGGATTATGTGTTAAATATTACTTACCTTCGCCTTGCTTGGCCATTGTAATGTTGTCCTTTAATCATTTATGTGTTCTTGTTTCAAGAACATCTCTGAATGTATACTAATATATATGTAGTATGTATGGATATAAGCACACACACACACACACACACACACACACACACACACACACACACACACACACACACACACACACACACACACACACACACACACACACACACACACACTGTGTGTGTGTATGTATGTATGTATATATAGTACTATCTAAACTGGTATAGATGTATTTACAAAAAACATACACTTCATGCTTCCTTGTGAAAACACAGTATTTTAATAATACAGGCCTAATGTTTGTGAACTATACTAACTGTGAGCCTATAACAGTATTGGGCTAAAACAAATGTTTATTACTTAATTCACTCATGTTTATCACCATTTAAATAGGTTTCATACAAGGCCTACTTACTGGCATCAATATGTTCTGTGTACTCCTGCATTATATATATATTATTGGTTTTAACACTACAGCCCTTCTAAATTAAAAAGAAACCTTTTTTGATGGTATATCACATTTACCAGACAGGTCAATGCAATAGGCCATAAAAGTTTAAGCCTCTATTATGTTAACCTTTAAATAAATCACACCAATATAAAAATCCCTCTTTACATATAAGCCCTTAAAAGTTTTTATATACACACACAGACATGTAAAGTTTGGTTTTACAGACATATTGTAATATATATAACTATATATATATATTAATATATATATATTACTATATATATATATATATATATATGAGAGAGATATATATATATCTACATATACACACGTACTTAAACTGATGCAGACAGGGAGTTAACCAGACTTTCAAATACACACAGAAATTTATGAGGAAAAAAAACATTTACTTTTGCAGGTGTGTGTGTATTTCATTATATGGCTGTGTAAGCACTATTTTCAGACAGTGGTCAATGTTATTTTTTCTCAACCCACAATGTTTCTTAATTAAAAGTCTACCAATGTTGTGAGAAAGTAGATAAAATTTGCTACATGTTGGTCAGACAAATGGCTATCACAAACCACAAAAGTGAAACCAATTATTTCTACACATCCAATTGGTGCTTCAAACAAGGAGTACAATTTGAAACTTTTTATGACCTTGAAAAGGAAAGACAGCAAATAGTTAGCAATTGAGCCGTTTCATTCTTATGAGCAAAGAACAGAGAACTGCAGACATCTTTTCTGTTAATCTGCAATGGCTGATGAATTATTAAAAAATATGCATCCGCACAGAGGCTACAAATTCATGATAGCAGAAGCGATTTTGTCCGCTTCGGGACACAAAGCCAACACGGGCCAAATCTATGATTTGATTAGAGCCAAGTATCCTTATTACCAAGAACCTGGGCATGCGCGAAATTTTAAATCCTCAGTAAGATTCACTTTATCAACTAATGACTGTTTTGAACGTGTGCAGGATAAGCTACAAGACAGGTATGGTTTTTGGAAGATTGCTAAGGAAAAACATTTCACCGTGGAAGAGGGCACACATATTGTGCTAAATGGCATATTTATTCCTAATGCCAATAGCAATGGATCCGCTACTACTGTTCCGTGTGAATCGATACCTGCTGCAATATCTGCACCCTCCATTCCTGAAACCCACATTGTACAAGAACATAACTACTATGATTATGTACCAAGCCTTTCAGCTGAAAATGCATTGGAATGGGTACCCGAAGAAATGAACCTACCTCCGGACCAATTGTTTGAAGAAAGCTGTGGCGATTCCTATGAGCGCTTCATGGAGGAGATGTGTGTCATACAGGATTCAGCGTTTGGGTCAAGCGTGGATGCAAATGCCTTGCTTTTCTGGAGCGATCAGTTGCAGGCAGACGAAGTGTTAATTCTACAAGAATGGTAAATATAACAATCGTTATGCGTTGACTCAGCGTTTAATTTTTTTTTTTTTTTTCTAACCACCATTTTCACTTTAAATGCGTGGATACAGCGTAACATTGCAGACTGCATAACATGTAACGATCACAAACAAATTGTTTCCTATTACAATATAGTAGAACCTGAAAGAGTAGTACACATTGCTGACGGAATAAATATACGTACTTTCCTATCCCTTTAAACATATTAGCAACATGTTACCATAACTCTAACACATACCTGTTTTGTTATCATGCAACATCTACAAAATAAAAAACCGGGTCCACCACGTATGACGTGGGACCCTTGTCATGTGCCAAGGCGTCCTTAAAAAGGATTACGGATGTAAGTCCCGCCCCCAAGCGACGTGCGCGCGTCAAAGCCTATTGGCTGTGTTGTTTTGTTATAGTTACGGTAACTGCACTGTGTCATGCGTGCGGCTCAGTGTTTGTGGGCGTACACTGGGCGTTAGCCGAATGTTAATTGAGTGGGAGGAGTGTTTGCGTGCGCTTCACGCTGCCTTAACATGACGTCACACATATTGCATTTGCGCATTGTGTTATCGGCCGTGCTTTCTGTCCACACAAATCTGTTTAAAAAGAATACAGATGTACTCGTTTAGAACGAATGTAGTTTCGCCTTCATAGTATTTGAAATACATATTTTATGGTTAATGGTATTTTCAACATGTATTGAACGCACAACGTACGCATTGTTTTGCGCATACGCTAACAGTTAGTCGACCCAAGCGTGAAGTGCGTGCGCACACTAAGATGTGTGCGCACATTTTTCAGTATACAGGCAACATTCACTTCATATACATAGTTATGCCTGCTACTAATTTAATGAAAGATTACATAATGATGTACACTTGTACTTCTAACATATAAGTGACTGACGTGTGTATCTACACAATCATATAGAGCTGTGTAACGCGTTGTCACGGATACATATATACTAAGGTGCCATCTTTGACCATCATGTGTTTGCTGTATTTCAGAGATGTCGGGGAAGATACAATCGGATCAATGTATGATTTCAGAAGAGTCTACCTTTATATGAGATGATTGTGAGGAGGAGCCAACGACTACTATACTACATATGGAACTAATTTTATATTGCTTGAAACGCTTATTAACAAACAATAAAAAATGTGATACCCTTATGCCTATATTGCATAAGCACTTAATTAACATAATGATGTTGCAAAACAGTGCCTCATGAATTTTTCTTGAGTGTTCTTTAATTACTACTAACATTTTATGGCATGGTGTGTTTTATATATAACAACCATTCCCACTCTGCTAACACATTTGTGTATTCTATTGTGTAATGGAACGTATGACTGTCGAAACTATGTAACAATAATAATAATAATAATATGAGCATGTTCATGTATAGCGCTGCTAGTTGTACGCAGCGCTTTACAGACACATTTTTCAGGCTCAGGTCCCTGGCCCGTGGAGCTTACAATTTATTTTTTGCCGCCTGAGGCACAGGGAGATAAAGTGACTTGCCCAAGGTCACAAGGTCACAAGGAGCCGACACTGGGAATTGAACCAGACTCCCCTGCTTCAAACTCTCAGTGCCAGTGTGTGTCTTTACTCACTGAGCCACTCCTTCTCCCAATATAAAGGACACTTACAACCAACTAGCCATTTCTTGTTAAAAATCTATTGTTACATGGGTATGTTGATAAAATGGTTTGGGACTGTAGCAAATAATGTTATTGGCTAGATGTTGTGGTCCCCTACAATGCATGATGTTCTGAATATTACATCAACATCATGTAATGAAGTACGTTTCTGTGTATATTTCATTTACCTAACTAACTATAGTTTACTGTGTTTATTAAACGTTGTATAAATAAATAGTACAGTCAATATGATGATATAAGCTACCATAATAAACCTGCTGTTATCATTTGTCGATGTTATACATGGATCCTACACAAATTGATACAGACACAAACAGTTGTCTTAAAAAGTGTGCCTATGCTAATGTGCACGTGATTGACGTTTATATTTACAGAATACTTGATAATTATCATCATGATAATGATGAAGTGACGTGAATGACATTCCAAATATATTATCAACATTGTCATTGTGGGAAATTAGAAATGCAAAATTACAGTAACATTTGCAACAAAATTGTGTTTTTGTTTACACTTTGACACTTGTTACATGTAGATCACATGCACACACGTGTGACTTATACATACACATGTCACAAATTTAAATTAATGTTGACTATTAATTTCTAGCATTAATAATCACCTACATTGCTAAATATAAGATGTACTACGCATTGTTGTGATTACAGGCATTCATGCATGGAGTGATATGATCAGTCAATTGCATCCGTGATGAATGAGCTCCCGTAAGTAAACAAATAAGTACAGTTTTCCCCTTTTCTCCAAACACCTCTATATTACATTAATGGAATTTATAAGGGAACATACATAAAATGTGATTAAATGGGAGTAATCATTTTGTAATACAATGCACATGAAACCTCAATAGTAGCTAAATGCATGTACATGATACAGAAAGTACATGTATGTTACATTTTTCTTTAAACCAATATGTTGGGTTTTTACTTCAAAAACTTATAGGAATATTGAGGTAGGCACATCTTATGAGAGATGTCAGCAAATATACATACCATGATCAGTCATACTGGAGATATACCTATAATGCAATGGAACAATATATAAATTGCAAACATTGACATGCCATCTTCAGTACCGTAAGCAACACAGCAAAGTGTGTATTTGGTGTTAAATGTGCAACACCATGTATATTTCATGACATTCAAAATGTAAAGCAGCCTGGTGTACACATCATATGGATGTACATGTTACACTGCACCAATAACATTGTATGTAAGCATACTAGAAGAATGAATGACTATGGGCATACTATGTGTATTATGTTTGCATAAGGAACAACACAATGCTAAAATATTACTGCTTTGTTACCCCAGTTGTATTCACATACACACAACTAATGTACAATTGAAGAGGGATTATATAACCTGTGCAACAATAACATACCGGTGCCACATCCCTTTGTGCACACAGCAGAGAAAAGAAAGGTGTGCAACCCATATTCATCTGTGTCCTAACAGAAGGTTATATAAAAAAACATTATTGTTAATATAACATAATTTAACTATAAAACTAGTACTAGGAACATATATGTTTTTACTTACAAGAAAAAAAATGAATTGATGAGATTCTGGCGTGTCTGGCCACCACTGGTGAACCACTGTTCATTTTCAGCAGCTACATGGGTGGGATGCTCGTCTACCAAAGGCTCAGCTAGGTCTGATTGTACATTGTGCCTGAGTGCAACATTGTGCAAAATGCAACAGGCAAGGATAATATCAGACACTTTTTGAGGCTTGTATAGAAGAGCCCCACCAGTTCTGTCCAGACACCTAAATCTGGTCTTGAGTAGGCCAAATGTCCTCTCTATAACAGATCTTGTAGATATATGGGCTGCATTGTACCTGTCCTCTGCTTCAGTTTGAGGGTTTAGCACCGGAGTCAAGAGCCACGGCCTAATTCCGTATCCTGAGTCACCTATAATGAATGGAGCACACATAAGCTGACATTAGTGATCAAATTGTACAATGCCAACATTCCTAAATAAAAATGTGTTTTGTGTTAGAACATGTAAATCTGTACTCACCCAGCAGCCAACCAGGTTCAAAATGTCCCTCTTCGAACGCATGGAAGACTGAAGAGTTCCTCAGGATAGCGGAATCGTGACTGGAACCAGGGAATTTGGGTACCACATGCATTATCCTCATCGTGGCATCACATACCACCTGTACATTGAGTGAATGGTAGTGCTTACGATTACGGTAAACATGCTCACTCTGACTAGGTGCAATCAAAGCAACATGTGTGCAATCGATTGCACCCAGCACACATGTTATCCCTGCTATATTATAAAAGCCATTCCTGACTTCCAGCCACTCTGTCGCCTCTGTAGGAAAATGAATATAATTCCTAGCGCGTCTATTGAGTGCATAGAGAAAATGGGTAAAGGCCCGCGAGAATGTAGATTGCGAGACCCCGCCCACTATGCCCACAGTTGTCTGGAATGACGCGGAAGCAAGATAATGTAATGAGCACAGCATTTTAACAAGCCCAGGGACTGCACGACCTCTGGCTGTCAAAAAATCTAAATCTCCCCTTATCTCCTCATAAAGAGATAAGATTGCTGCTGAACTCAAACGATAGCGACTTACTATCTCCTCCTCACTCATCCCATCTAACAGGGTTCTCTCCCTGTACACACGCGGACGAGGCACAACTTGTCTCCTCTGTCTTCTCCTCTGATCTCCTGTCCCTCTACCTCTCCCTCGGCCTGTCCCTCTCCCTGTCCCTGTCGTATCCGCGTGCCTGTCCCTGTCACTGTCCCTCGGTCTGTCCCTCCCTTGCCCTATATCATTCTCTTGATCAGCAAGCATGTCATAGAAAAGAATGTTCCTCCGTCTCCTAAACAATTGCAACATTTTGAAATGAGTAGCTGTGAATGAGCAGGTAATGGGCGTCCTTTAAATAGGTATGTGATGATGTCAGGTGACATAGTAAAATGCAAGGTGTTACATTAACATAATAAAGTACTTCTGTGCCAAGCTGTGTGCAGTTGATGTTAGAAGTATTTGTTGTGTGTATTCTGCAGGGAATGATGATATTTGCCAATGATGTCACGTGAAGCTTTGTACAAACATTGCTTGAAAATAAATAGTTTAATGTGCAATGCATGTAACACCTCTGAACGCAACAGTCAGTCATGTAATTAGACAAAAAGGCTGAGATTGACGTGGGAAAAGTTTGCTGTAATGTTGTGTAATTAGCCATGTTATTGTCACATGTTGACAACAATGAATTGTCGTGTGCATATGCATGCATTTCTGTAATGAGGATAGTTGCTATAGAATGAGTTTTCATGGTGTCACAATGATTAATTACTGTACATGTGTGTAGAAGTTAGGTTGAAGTGCTTGCAATGCAACGGTTACAATGTAAACATGCAATGTGATTGAGTGTCCAATAAGTGACGTCATGAAAATACGGAGGACACAAACTAGATGTAAACATGAGAAGAAAGATGTACATGAACGTTTAAAGATGCGTCACACATTACAAGCATTGTGTAATGTAAAGGAACATGAATATACGGTGTATGTGTGACATGTGTGACATGTGTAACATCATGTAAATAATTGTCGCTCAGTTCAGTAAAATATGTGATATGATGTGAGGTTCTCCTTTAAGAGTTAAGTATAGTATTTTCCCTTGACACATCATCACATGATGAGTAATGTGACACGCAAATGATGAAAACATGTAAAAGTACAATGTTATGCAAATAATACACGTCAGCTGTGACACAATGCAGGGAATGCCCCCCACACTGTAATGCAAATCACGTTTGTATTGTGAGCAATGAAACGTAAACAGTACTATACTGCTATACATCCCCGCTCCATTGACTCCATTGATGTACAGAAGAGTTTTTTTTTCTAAGTGCCGTTCCGCCAGCCTTAGCGATCGTTCTCCCCTCCAACCTGCCAACTTTAGTTGGCGGGAGAAATTGGCCATAACATCTCAATTTCCTAGTGCCGATCAGCCCCGATAAGCTGATTTTGGTACTTGAATCCAGCCGATTTAAAAAAGTGGCGATCAGTGGCGAAAACAGGCTTATCGGCAGCCGACTGGCCATAACAAAATTATCGGCTACGAAACCTGGCGAAATCAAGCACTTATCGGCGCTTACTGAATCTCAAACCCAATTTTGGCTATAAAATGCCGAAAAAATCCTTATCAACGCTTACTGCATGAAGCCCTTGGTCCTTAGGTACTCTTGCACGGCTTCTCGGAGCCAACAATCCCTGTTATCCTCAATCTCTCTCATTATGGGTTCAGGCACATAAGGGTATTCGTACCCATGGGACTGCCTGTACCTAGCCACTATGGCTCTGTCTACTCTGCTCAACTTCGTGAGTTTACGGTGACCGGCCCTGCTTGGCAGTACCCAGAACTCTGGTTCTACAAGGGCAATATCATCATACAAAATACTGGGGCCCTTGGGCAGAATGATCTTCTGATCTATCTCCCGCCACCTGTGTTCTAAATTCGTCCGCCACCTCCTGGGGAGTATAGGCACCTTCCGCCCACCAATAATCAACTATGTTGTTACGGATGAGTAAGAACCTGGTGCGGTCCATACCTGCGTGGTACCCAGTAAATAAGGGGGCCCACCACTTGTCACTGTGCTCATACTCTGATAAGGGGCTAGTGGTCTCTATCTCGTACTCTGCTTGGGATGAGACACCGGACGTCCCCGCCTCTGTAGAGCGCGAGCAATCTCTCCTCCCTTTGGCATTGATGTACACCGTAGGGTTCATCTTGTGAACCACTTCACTCACAGGCCCATCCTCTGCTGTAGTGTGGGACCCTCGGGCCCTCCCTCTAGCTGCAGGATAAAAAGGCACAGGGTTAGGCACACGTATTACATTAGCATATGGTATTTCCCCATCAGAACCCTCATCGCTTAATTCCCAGTCCCGCACATCTCTGGAATATTTGGGGTGCTTGCTCAATTTATCCCCGCTAGGTCCCGGTGACAACACTCGTGACGGAGCAAGGGGCAGTGGCTGGGGCGATGGAGGTAGGGGTTGGGGCTGGGGCAATGTTCAAGTCAGTGTCCAGCAAGTGGGTAATACCGCGACCCGTTGGCGCTTTCTTGGTTGCTCTCTCGACGTGCTTCGTGCTCCTCTGGATGGGCCTTGGCTTTTAAGGGTGGCCATTGCTGCTCTTCATGGGGAGAACAGCGCTCCCGGGCCTCTCTTCCAGTTGGACCCAGAAGTGATTTCATCGCCTGTGCCCGCGGAACCTCCATCCGCTCCGTGGTCGGAAGCGGACGTGGTCCGGAAGTGCATCGAAGACCGGAAGGGGCAGTGGTGGATCATCCGGTCCGCGAACAGGAAAGTAGGCCGCAAGCCTCTCCTTCTCGTCCTCTGCAGGTGCCATCTTCGCCTGGCGGAAGTAAGTCTCCTTACCGCTCCGCTGCAGGCTGATGTACTCGGGGTCCTCCGGTGTCGTCCTGGACGCCATCTCCGCTGCACTGGGAGTCACCACGGCCGTGGGACTGCTACGGGCCTCAGGCCGCACCAGCGCTCGCCTTCGGAAGGTGTCCGGACTCGTCTGCTCCTCTCCAGTATGTGGACCGCCATCTTTGTTACAGCTGGGGTGGTTCGCCGGTAGGCGCATCGCTACCGATGGCCCGCCAACTTCTTCCTCCGACGATATTACGATCGGATCCTCCGCAAGGGAGTCACCGGGTTCTTGGGTGATACCGCCAGTGGGTAGTGGCACGAAACGGGCTCGCTCCAGTACCTCCACTGCGGTCACGCTCTCCTCCGCCGCTGGTTCTCTCGGCTCTGTAGCTGACAGGGCCTTGGTTCTTACCGCATGGGTGAAGCGGGGAACTAGGGCAGCCTTGTCTTTCGTCTCTAGCGTAACGGAACGAAACGCGTCAGAGGATGTGTATCTCTGTGATGTCCAGCACCACGTCTTGAATAAAGATTGATTTTATCTACACCTTGGCGGAGTTTCTATTTCTGCAGTGACCGCGGATACACTTTCTACTTTGTCTTTCGTCTCCACCACCTCCGTTAGTGTTCCCGGAGAGGCACCTCGCGGGGTCTCGATCAGTGGCCATGGCTCGTTAGGCCACAGGTAGCACAGGTTAGGCCACAGGTAGCACGTGCCACATTGAGGGCATCGTGCCTTAGTGCTGGGGACCGCTCCGGGTATCCCGCAGTGGACGCGCAGGCACCGGAGGTATTCGTGGCCCTCAACCTCCACTACCAGTAAGCCTCCTGGTAGCTGGCAAATCGTGGTGCTCAGCTCGGCCATATTTTGCTATGGGGTGGAACAGTTCAATTGCTCAACTCCGCTCTCTGTGAATGTTAGACAGAAATGAAGCTCCTCACTCTCACTTCCTGTCCCTCCCTTCACTGGGGAAGGCTCTCCTGATTGGCTCTCCTTGTGCCCCCTCCCTCTGGTGGAAACAAGAGGTGGGGCACTCCTTCTTTCAGTGTGACGTGGCCTGGTTTGTTGGCAAGTCACAGCACAGGTGGGTGGGCTTTCGGCTTTCGCGCCGCTCCACTCCTCTTGCAGGGGATCTGGGTTTGGCGCCAAACCCCTGCACATCTCCCGCCACATTTCTCACACAGTCTCTTTGCACGATTCACGTGCGCGCTCCAGGATTGGCGGGAATCACCATTTTAGTTCGGCTGCTAACTGCTGGGCCGTGGATGGCGCGTTTGTCACCATTTTGGATTATTTCTTGCTCCGCGGAGCACATGTAGTGACGGCCGCCATCTTTGATGTCTATCCCTACTCTGATTGGCTCTAGTACCATGTGACAGGCTTTAAATGACGTCACATCCGTTCTCCCCCAAGCCTCTGTCACATGGTATACTAGAGCCAATCAGAGTAGGGATGGAGTTCCCACGCTCTGATTGGCTACCGTACCATGTGAGGACGGCCATGTTTCTTTTCATGACGTCATCTTAAAGGCAATTTAAGCAAAGCCATTCTGATTGGCTGTGCTTTCATTGCCTTTAAGTGACATCATCATATATTTTTTTTATCGGCCAAAACACATGGTTTTCAAGGCCCAATCAGGGCCGTGGGAACCATATGACGAAAATGTGACGGCATAGGCCTTTAAAAGCCTATGTCGTCTCATTTTGAAGCCAGCTGCCGAGGAGGAAGGACCTCCTACAGAAGAAGAAGGCCAGGGCGTGGCTGAAGATGGGAAGAAGACCCCGGAAGAAGATAGAAGAAAGAAGAATACAGATGAAGATGGATTACAATTAGAAGACCCGTGGATTGATTTGGATTTTTAGTTTAATGTTTATTTTTTTATGGTTTTTTATTTTATGGGTTCCTGTGCCTGGTGGATTGGTTCGTGAGTAAGCTGTTCAACGGGAGTCGGTGGGGTCAAGTAATGGTAAGTGAACTAAAGAAATGTATTTTATTTAAATTGTTAATTTTTTAAAAAGGTTTTTTAACATGTGTATTTTTTTATTTGTGGTACTGTATATCATTTCTTGCCACTGTATGTATGTATGTATGAATGTCTAGAGAGATATATACATACAGGGTAAGAAATTATGTTGTTTTAAAAGCTTGATTTGATGTGTTTTAAATTAATTTGTCTATGCTGCTATGCATAAATGTGTGTATAATGTATTTTAAAATTAGATAGATGTAATCGTTGCTATTGTATGTTGTATTTCAGGTCAGGGTTAGCCTTGGTTTTCAATTTTGGATTTTTGTTGGTACTTATATTTTTCACAGGCTAAATTGTTATGTTAAAGACTTGAATTTGTTAATTGTTTAATTGTTAGGGATGGAATGTACACTACCGACACACTTTATTAAAGTGTGGCCGGTACCGCAAGCCGGGATATTTCCCGGCTTGCTTGTGGCTGCCCCTCGGCGTGCCGCGCGTCATAGACGCGCGGTCACGCGTCTTCGGGAGCCTGCGCCCCCTGCACACGCATCCAGGGCTCCCCGAGGGAGCCCTGGTGTCCCGCGATCTGCGGGACGGCGGCAGGGGGTTCCGGGGGACCCGGCGGACCCGGTAGCGGTAGGGAGAGCGCCCCGATCGGAGGGCGCTCTTCCGCTGCTTCGGCGCGCGCCCGTCACACTCGGTAACGCGCCAGGCTACTGCTGCGGCCAAGAACGGGCAAATGCTCGAATAAACTTGGCCGCAGCAGTAAATTGTTTAGGGATGTCGTTAATGTATGGTAATTGATTTATGTTTACTGGACTGGTTAAAATTGTATACTTGTTGGGAGGTATTGGTATTTTGCTTGCAATGTTATTGTTAACATTCATTTGCAGAATGTATATGGTGCATAGATTGTATGCATCATACTGTATATACAATGTAAATGCTATGTGTTGATTGGCATTTGAGGTATTTGTTTGGCAGTTGATGATTGTGATTGTAAGTTCAGTTAGGATTATTAAAGGAAATTAATTTTATTTGTAGTGTGTCTGTATGGAGAAGTGTTATTTGGAGTACAGCATGTTTTTGATAACCCTTCTACATTTATTTGTATATTGGTTCATCATGTGTGTGTGTATATATATATATATATATATATATATATATATATATATATATATATATACAGATATATATATATATATATATATATATATATATATATATATATATATAAAAAGGAAAAGAGAGGAGAGAGCGCACGCCCATAGCGTATAAAAGTATATTTAATGAGGGGGAGGGAGGCACTATACACACGTAACTTTTGTCTGGGACTATTCACAGCACACCAGCCCTGGTAAACTGCTGGTACACTGCATATTTGCCAAACGGAGCCTGGGAATGCCCCCAAAGTCTGCAATTTGACCGGATGACCTACATCAGTCCTGGAATCTGCTGAGACGCTGCTCCTTCACCAACGGAGCCTGGGACTGCCCCAAGAGCTTGCAGTTAGACCTGATGGTGGTGATTATTATCACATATGCTTGATTTTATTGTACTTCTTGTAAGTGCGTTTTTTACCCCTCCCTCCCCCCTCCCCCTCATTAAATATACTTTTATACACTATGGGCGTGCGCTCTCTCCTCTCTTTTCCTTTTTAGATATCCTCATTGAGAGCTGCCGGAGATCCTACATACCAGTACCCATATTCATCATCGGAACTTTCTGAGGACTGGTTATCCTTTCTATTGCCTTTTCCATGTGTATATGTTGTATGTTTGTAATAGGCATATCTTATGGTTATAGGTCTGTTTACCTTTACAATATTGTCTAGATTATCTAGGTTATATATTAGATATTTATACATAGACATACACAGTTTAAATGTTCCTTTAAGGCGCAGCTTTTTTCTTTCTATATATATATATATATATATATATATATATATATATATATATATATATATATATATATATATATATATATATATATATTTGCATGATGAAGCCACTGTCCAAATTCATGGGTGAAGGGTGAGTATCGGGCCAGTGTGGCTTAACCCCATAATTACCTTTGCGGTTATTATCCGATAAGGTGTTTAAGGGGTTAATTGATATCTGAATGTAATTGCAATGTATTGGCTTTGTTTTGGCTATGTATTTTCTGGGCAAGACAAGGATGTTGCTGGCGACGGAGACTTCTTATTGATGAGGTCAGTAGTACTTTATTTATTTGAATATGCTAGTTAATGTTTTTAATAATGGGCAAATAATCTATTATCCCTATCTGTATAATAGTTATTTTGCACATTATTGTACTGTAGGTGTTGGGGGGGGGGGGGTGTATGTATTGAATGTATAGGCCAGGTTTATTTTTTTTACATTCAGGGTTTGTTCCGTGGTTCTGCGTGAGACCTCTGGAGACCACCTATGGTCTCCTCGGGTATCTCACGGGTATCAGGCTGGTGGTTCCACGGGTGACACATGCGGGGATGAAGCGGTGGCCTCACATCTGTGGGGGCACCATGGACCCGTAGTCTGCGGGGATGAAGCGGTGGTCCCGCATCCGTGGGGGCACCGCCGACCCATAGGTGCGGGGATGAAGCGGTGGTCCCACATCCGTGGGGGCACCGCGGACCCGTACTGAGCACTCGTGAGTTCCCCAGACCCCCCGTGGGAACAACCCGAGTTTTATTTTAAAAGGATAAATCTTGTATTTATGGGGGGGCACAGGGGGTGGGTAATGTATTTAATAAATATACAGTAGAGGCAACTTTTATTCTAACATTTGCCGTAAACTAGCCGGGTTACATTCTGGGTATGTGCTGGGTATGTGCTGGGTATGTTCTGGGCTAGTTTGAGGCACGTTTAAGGCATTTCTGCATTGACTAACGACCCATAGGATTAACACAGGAGGGATCCCTGGCAATCCAATTCAGTTTGAATGGGACTGCCAGGGACCCCAGCTGTTAATCTGATAGGCCATTAATCAATGCAGAAATGCTGGGGCTAGTTTAAGGAAAGTTTAAGGCATGTATTCAGAATGTACCTGGGTGTTTCCTGGGTTTTTTGGGGAATTGCCTCTGGTTTTTGTTCGAATACGAGTTGCCTCTACTGTAATGATGCTTATTGTGGGTCACTGTATTGTTTTTATTGTGGGTACTGGGGGTGGGGGGGGGTTCCCCAACGGTATGTGGGTAGGCCTCCCTTGTTGGTAGTGGGTGAGGGTGGTTAGGCCTCACGGGGTGGGGGATTAGTGTGGGAGGGTATGTAGGCGTCCCGAGTGGTGGGTGAGGGTGGGTTAACCCCTTAATGACTGTAGCGGTTAATAACCGCTATGGTGATTAAGGGGTTAGGGGACATTACATTGGATGTTTTCATTATTGTGTCTTTTTTGCAGCAGCGGAGTGGACATGAACAGGATGAAGAGGAGGATGGCCTTCATCGTGGCAGCCGGAGATGGGTGGTGAGTACTATATGTATTTAATGCATTTATTGTTGTTTATGTATTTCAAATACACAGTGGGTATATGTTGCTTATTGCTATGTAACCCCTTCATTGCCTTAGCGGCTATATGCTATGGTAATGAAGCAGCATTTATGTATTTGTAATAATATTGTGCGGAAGCAGGGTGTCCCTGAGCTGAACCGCATTGATTTGTGGCTCATAGACCCCCTGCTTCCCGAGTTGCAGGCCCCGGTTTGGGGCACCGGTGCCAGTGTCGCCGTCATATTTATAGCGGACATGGCACGAATGGGACGCTATAAAGTTTGCCATGACACTGCAACCCGATGACACATTCCGGGGCCTGTAACTCGGGAAGCAGGGGGTCCCTGGTCCACAAAGCAACGCAGTTCAGCTCAGGAGACCCCCTATTATTAAAAATACATTCATGCTGCTTCGTTACCGTAGCACATAGCCGCAAAGGTAAGGAATGAGTCTTTATTGATATGTGTGTTTTACTGGTAGTGTAGATGTGCAGAGGGTCTCCGGAGCTGAACCGCTTTGGTTTTAGGTCCGGGGACCCCCTGCTTCCCGAGATACAGGCCCCTTTATGGGGTGCCGGTATCCCTCTGCTTTGTTTACATTCCGCGGTCACGTGATCGGAACTTTAAATGCAGAGGGATACCGGCACCTCATAACGGGGCCTGTATCTCGGGAAGCAGGGGGTCCCCGGACCTGAAACCAATGCGGTTCAGCTCCGGAGACCCCCTGCACATGTACACTATCAGTAAAAGTTGTTTATAAATACTTTTTATTTTGCCGATGTTTGCGCTGAGAGAGCGGCTTGTCTCTCTCTGCTGCAAACATCTATCGGCACAAAAGGTGTATGGGAAGGCTTATCGGGAGCCAGGCTGTATCGGCACAGGCTCATCGGCATTTTTGCTTTCGCAGTGATTCGGCAGGAATCGGCATGGATTCGGCCCTTACTGAATACTGCGAGTGCAAATCGCCAAAAAAAGGCCTATTGGCAACCCTTGCCGAAAAGATTTTATCGGGGCTTACTGCATGAGGCCCATAGTTTTTTCCTCCTCCTGGTATAAGCTGTGGTAAGGGCAGGCTGCCAGGAGTTATCATAGGTTTCCCCCACTTCAAGGACTGCCCTGAGTGGTGGAGGTAGGTCACTTGACCCTGTGTCAAGTCAAGAGACACAGGGGCGGGGCCTGCTGATATCATAAAGAGCAGTGCACTTCCTATTAAGTGACTCAGACAAGACAGAGTTCTGCGCTGCTAGAATTATAGAGTAGTGAGGTGGACCAATGCCTCTTACCCTGCTTAGGGGGTGAGGGAAGAGCTAGCCCCACCCTGGGTGCCCTTGTCCAAGGGTGGTGGAAGGGGAAGAGACCATCCTGAAAGAGAGCAGTCTTAGTGGAGTGGACACCCTGTACCTGTCTGCTACTACTGCTGCTGCTGTTGCTGATACTGCTGCTGCTGTGAATAAAGACCTGCTGCTTTTAAAGAAAGCTGTGTGTGTGAGACTGGAATCTCTCATCCCTGTGTGGGAACTCTCTATAAGAATTCCATCCCACATTCCTGGGGCTTACTAGAGAGGGAGGCGCTGCACCACTAGAAAAATATATATTATATTATATTATATTTAAAGAGAGAAATGTAAAACTCACTTCTACAGCTGTGTGTTTTTTCATGGAATGAAGAATATTGAGCAACTAGGTGGATTCTCATTTCAGATTCCCAGTAGATTCTAGTGAGACAATGTGTTTGTTTTAGCTCTTCAATTACACTGCATGCACCATCAGGACTGAAGATAACATGATATATATGTAGCCAGGTCACATCTTGTTGCCCTGTGACCCCCATTACCTCCGTGGCCGGGATCGATGGTGGGTGCTGCCGGAGCCAAGCGGCAGACCCGACGGCCATTCCGGAGGGTGGGGGCCAAGCAGGGAGAGCTCCGGTGCTCCAGAGGTCCCCGGCGGCTCCCATGCAGGGCGCCGCCAAGTTGCGCAAGTTTGCGCATGCGCAGTAGTGCCGGCGGCCCCAAAGAGTTGCGCATGCGCAGTATAAGCGCGCGAACGCTAGCCTACCAGGGAAGGCTCTTGGAAGGGACTACAAGTCCCATGAGCCTCAGCAGCACCCCATGTGATGCCATGGAGCCAATAGGGCTACAGAAGCTCCCTGCTTGCAGGGAATTTATACTTTCCGCGCGCTGGAGAAGCGAGGCAGTGCAGACCTAGAAGAGCTAGGGAAAGGAGGTGAGTGCAGGGGTCTGTGACGCGCTGCATTAGGCCAGCAAATTCCCCCTAGGCCCCAGATAGGTCCTGAGCCACCTTATAGCTTATGGTGCTGTAGGGAGAGGCCCTAGGTTAGGGAACCTGCCCCATTAGCTGCTTGCTAATTAGGGACACAGCGGACGCTGCGCTTCCCGCCAAGAGGCTTGGGCTCAATCCTACGCCACTAAAGAGAGCTGGACTATCTTCAGGGTGGGATCGCCCCTGATGGATCACCACACGGGTGGATCCTGGATGTCGCGCAGGACCTCGTCTGATCCTTTGAGAAGATATTTTAAGCCAGGTGCCACTGCACCAGGCAGGTATCATTATAAGTGCACCAACAAAGTACTCACACATAGTGGCAGCGCTGACCACGGGACAAGGGGGTTATACTGTGTACACGGTGTGGGGGTACACGGTGGAGGGCACGGGGTGAACCTGCAGGTATACCTGCAGGGGTACGGTGAACCTGCAGGTATACGCACCACACCTGGTAACACATAGGTTCCCCCTCACACTCTATATGCGGTTGGGTGGGGGAATACCCGTTACATATATATATATATAGTTTTAAGCCATGTCAGCTTAAAACCATTTCACTTGAACGCACGTTAATGGGCTTCAAGGTTCTGCATAAGTTAGTAAATATGGGGCTAATGTCTGACAGTGGCCTCATTTGCACCCATGTGTTGTTGGTAGCACTGCAGTGCAGAATATTAGAACAGGAGAGTGCACATATATAACTATGTTCTGTATAGTAGTGTACTGCATGATAGAAAGCTATTCTGTATATGATATACTGCAGGGGTGGCAAACTCTAGTCCTCAAGGGCCACCAGCAGGTCAGTTTTGAGAATGTCCATGCTTCAGCAGATGTGGCTCAATCCGTGACTCAGTAAACGACTGAGCCACTGATTTCACCACCTGTGCTGAAGCAGGGATATCTTTAAAACCTGACCAGTTGGTGGCCCATGAGGATTGGAGTTGGCCACTCCTGATCTATTGTGACCAGAACAATAAGGAAATGTAAGGGCATCTGTAGTGTGACTGATGGGTAGTGAAGTCTGAATGAGAAAAGTAGTGCCATATTTACACAATTGGTATTGATATTTACTAAGCAACACGTTCCAGCATGGATAGATACATTTACAGCTTATTCTCTGGTAAAAAGAATTGGACCATACTTACGAAGAGGGGCTATTCTATAAGATGGCAGAAGACATTGGGCCTTATTTACTAAGCAATCTCCTGTATACTGTCTTCCAGTGGCAGAAGATACCGTATGAAAGAAGTCTGCTTATTAACTATGGCCAATTATGTCTCATTCATTTCAATTGTTCATAAGGTGTCTTTACTGCTTCGTAAATATGGGTCAATAACTTTTGGAGAAGTGTGGAAACATCTATTGTTATCTTGGCATATAGCAATATATTATTATTCATACTTACCACTGTTAACATTCAAACTGGGCTTCCCATTGCGCGGTCAGTGGACAATAAGCAAGTTTGACCCCTTGACAGACATCCACACATTCTAAATGATGGTGCATGGAGGTCTGTTGTTAGAGCTCCATCAGCTCAACCTGGGAGGCAATGAGAGTTGGTTGAAAAGATCTTCTGAAGACATTTGTTATCTTTAAATAAATATATTACATTTCCGGCTAGGATTTGGCCGGCTGCGGAATGTAGAAATGGTTTACGCTCCCCTGTCCTGTTTTCCTTGCTGTCAATGAGGAATATTTATGATCAGTTTGCCTTTGCAAAGCAACATGCAGTAGCACTTGGTTACATCTTTTTGACCCTAGTTCATATATAACAAGACTGGGTAACAACTAATCCCCTTAGGTACAGTATTTCACAAGATACTTTAATTAATCATTTGGCAATTATCCTGTTTATCAGCAAACACTGTCTAAATTAGTCCCAATGGTTTCATTTAATCCCACAAGTCCTTTTTTTTTTTTACATCTTTCCTTGTATTAATAATTAGTATCAAGAGATGCCAACTGTTTACTGTGTTCATTAAATCTTGTTTTGCCAACAAAGCACTAATTAACTTCAGAATAGCCTTCTAATGTCCCTTGGTTTTGACCGACAGTTGTCATCAGCATGAAGGAGGATCGGGAGATTTTAAAGCTCTGAGAAGTGTTACTAATACTTTGCAAATGCTGATATTTTACAAAATACATCAGATATACTGTAATTTGTCTTTTCTGAAAGATATGTTGAGCCTGTTACTATTAAACAGAATACATAACAGCAGATTGAGCACAGTAGTATCTTTAATACATTTTTAATGTGTATTGAGAAAAATTCATAAAAAGGACCTATTTATTAAGCTCTTATTTAGGCATAAACGCAGATTAAAGCATTAGCTAAAATGTGTCATTATATATTTTATTTGTTTACAGGAACTAATTGTTCTCAGTGCATGTGCTGTACGTGACGCTCTATATCTAGATTTGAACTCACCATACACGTTAACCCACTCCTTACCCATTAAGACGTAGGACAACTAAATGGAGTCAAATAGCCATAGCTTTATTAACAAACATACCAATATTAGCATTGTCAGATTGCACTAACCTGTGTTACTCAAATTCAACCAACACTGGTAATTAACCTCATAGTCAACCAGCCGTACCGGCCTAGCAGGAGATCTATAAGATACCACACAGCAAACCTAGGAGGACATCACCAGCTAGCCTAGCCACAGTCCAGTAACACCATATTGGCAAAGGGATCCATCGTTGACAAGTGAAACCCGGAAAACATTACAACAATAACAAACATATAAAGCCATATATTCATAAATTAGAACCGATGACAAAAATGGTCGGGTGGGCAAGATCCTCATGCCAGCACAGAGGACTACCCCACTCCGACTTCTAATTTAATCCCTATACTCCCTTTTCCATCAGAGCCTCAACCCCCATTTCCCCCCGTTCCACCGTCCACATCATGCCCCTCTTCCTAAAGGTACAGAGAGACCTGTAAAAACTGAAACGTTTATAATGTGTTATGTATGTGTATCCATGCCATCTATGGCTACTAGTCTGCCCTACTCCTGGCAGTAAGCCCTGGTAAGTGCAGGTCCGCCATTAGTCAATATGGGTATTCGACACTCCTGGTGCTGCACTTGAGTTATGGGGGGGTGGTGACATCAGGCCTGAGCATGTCCAATCATAGGACAGATCTAGTGCCCTCCTTCCGGTGTACTTAAGGGTATTTGCCACCAAACTTTAGCAGTGCCTCTACCCCCTTGAGAAAGGCAGTTCACACAGCCAAGAGCCTGACTATTGGGCCTTCTCTGGTCCTCTTCCCTCCAGGGGAGAATGAGTGTGGACCATACCTCTGCCTCTGCTAGAGGGGCAGGGAAGAGCTGGGACTTCTGTGGGTGCCCTTGGCCTGTAATTAAGGTCCAGGGACCATCCTTCAGTGGATAGCTGAGAGTGGGACTGCATTGGGCAGAAGATTGCCGTATACTACTGTTGGTGTACAGACAATAAACTGTTCCTGTTATTATACCTCCGGCCTGGTGTGTGATCTTACTGGTGGGAGGGGTTATCGATTCTACTGTGGGAGATCATCTTCAGTTCCCTGGAGCCTAATGCAGATGGAGGCACTGCACTGCTAGAGATCTGTAGGATATGAACCCCAGAAGCCTAGTCCTGTGTCCCCACAACCATCGGCGGATGTCTTAGCCCTTGTGTTACCAGCAGGTATCATGCACCACACGACCAGTAATGGTAGAATCTCCCAGAGGGTGGGGGAAACACCGTTACATTTGAAGGCGCTGCTGAGATCTGTAACAGGACAGGCTTTGAGCGAAACAAGGCTGGAAGTAACAAGGTAGGCTTCCAGAGCAAGTACTGAAACTGAAAGAGGGAGGCTAGGTGTAGCGTCCGGTGGACCGTCCCCAGCAAACAAATCAATGTCTTAGACTGTCCTATTGGGTGAATCGTCTGGAGACACAAGGGCTATTGCGGTTCTGAGTCGCCCTGAGGTGGGTAGTTGGGATGCCTAAAGGGCGTGCTCTGAGAGGGGGTGCCACAGAGACATCTGGAGAGGGTCCGTGATGACGGCAGCCTAACGGGGTGGCATAAGGTACTGGATTGGAAGTGTTTTAGGAGGGGTGCCTGACATACTAGGTGCCTAATCCCCTTTAGTCGGAAGAACGCCCAGAGTACTACTAGCCGTAGCCAGATCATGGAACCACAGACTGCTTGTAATGGACTGTGATCGTGTGAAGCTGTTTAACCTACTTTCAGTATCCTGCTAATCTATGTGCTATATAGAATTACCGGAAATAAGTTCCCGCCAGAATCACACAAACCGCGTGGTGGAGTGGCAACTTGCAAAAACTAGTCTTGCAAGTATGTTGTGGAGTGGCGCGAAAGCTATCGCCATGCTCTTCTTATGCTGCCTAGGCCTCCTAGTCCCACCAGAGTACAGAGACAGTAAGGATAATATGATTACGTATGACGTAGCAAGCGAAATAGTGGCTTCCGAAACTGAAGAGCCGGTGATCACTGAACAAGTGAAACCTATGGGCGGGAATGACTGTTGCAAATCTCACGACAACACGGATCGCACCGGGGTTGCATCAGGTGCAAATATTGTTGCAGAGTTCTGCGCAGGTTTCTATGGTACTGCACCAACCGGCGTGTACCTGACTGTGTTCATTGAAGATGATGACCCCCACAGGAGACCTCGAACGATGGTGCCGTTCGGTCTTTATGGCAGCAAGGGTGAGGTGACGGTCTCCAGTTGGCCGACCAGCAGTCGGGCCTCATCTCCCATGGGTTTCCAGGTTCCAGCATATCCGCAGAGCTGTGAGATGCCACCACTTTGTTCCCAGCAGGAACTTGTGAAGATGTTTGACGAGAAGTGACTGAGTGACTGGGTGGGTGAGAGACTGGGTGGGTGGGTAACTGGTTGGGTGAATGACTGGGTGGGTGAGTGACTGTGACTGACTGTGAGTGACTGGGTGGTTGGGTGAGTCACTGGGTGGGTGAGTGACTGGGTGGGTGAGTGACTCGGTGGGGGGTGGTGGATGACTGGGTGGGTGAGTGACTTGGGTGGGAGACTGGGTGAGTGACTTGGGTGGGAGACTGGGTGGGTGACTGTGTGGGTGACTTTGTGACACTGACACTATATCCCCTATTTAATATTATGTGAAGATGGCTTTCCTATGTTGGAGGAGAGTTCAGCTCCATTCATTTAAATGGAACTGATCCCAGCCTTAGCACCAGCCTGTGTTCAGGAAATGTGGGGTACATCTGAGGCTTGTGTTCATTTTACTGTAAAGATGTATTTTTCCTGCAGGAAGCTCAGCTCCATTCAAATGAATCAAATCTTCTCCATCAAAGAAGATTATTAATTTGCAGAATATCGAAAAGAGGCCCAGACATTGTTTTTCTGGGGTTTCCCCATATATTTAGAATGATCTAAATGTGCACTACTAATTCTGAATACCTGTTTAGTCTTACAGGCAGTCCTCACTATACATTGTTTTGTTTTATTATCAGATGCGTCACAATGCACTCCGCCAAATGGATTATCCGACACCGAAACGGATTATCCGCTGCTCGCTGCTGCTCATTAACACTGAATTCGCTTTACGATGCTTTTGCTATCTGACGGTAGTTCCTGGAATGGATTCCATTGGAATATCGAGTACCGCCTGTACTGTGTTTGCAAATCTCCCAATATAGCACTTAGATTGTAAACTCTTCATGGCAGGGTCCACCTTTGCCTTACAGTATGTTGTCATTTATTTGCTGCTCTTATCCCCACATTTTGTAAAGCGTTTCAAACACTGTTGGCTCTATTTAAATACAATTATACATACAATGTAATGGAATCTATCACATGCTTTACACCAGCGGTGCGCAAAGTGGGGGGCGTGACCCCCAAGGGGTCGGGAGATTGTGCTGGGGTGTAGCGGGCAGTTGCAGAGGCCCCGCGCTCTTCCCCCAGGCATTTAAATTAAATGCTGGGGGATCGCGTAAGGCCCATGCAACTGTTTACTTACTGGGATTAGCCGTCTGTGTTGCGTCGCCATGGCAACGCGGCGTCAATAGATGCTGCGGCACCATGTGACCTGACGTCACACACCCACGCAGCGTCACCTGACGTGGATGAAGATCGGTGGGGGGTGGGCGCGAGAACCAAGGGTAGAGAGACAGGGGGGCGCAGCACAAAAAGTTTTCGCTCCCCTTGTTTACACAACCAATCAGAATGGCGATATACCATGTGAGGTATGTCTCACAATCCGATTGGTTGGAGTAACATGTGATGGCAGCCATCTTGTTTTTGGTGACATCATCTTAAAGGGGGAAGCACATCCTTCCTGATTGGCTGGCTTCCCTCCCTTTACATGACATCACATCCTTTACAAAAAAAAGTGGTTCTGTCACATGGTACACCATCCAATAGGATTGGAGGTATGTCATTTGAAAGCAAATGTTTTGCCACAGGCTTTATATAAGGCCCGATGAGAACAAGAAATTGAGTGCAAAATGCTGTGTATTTGTTACGCTGTGCTCACCATGGACAAGGAGGGACCCCGAAACTGGGGTAAGATGGATAACAACTGCACCCACAGCTACGGGGACACGCCTGGAAAGTGGAAAATAGGCATCTGGAACCATCTGGGAGTATAAGATAAAGTAAGATACTCGCCAGACGAGAAGGGAGGTTCCAGAAGATAGCTGGTACTGAGAGCCTGGGGTCCAGAGCCGGGGGGTAGGTTGGAGTCCGCAAGCCGAGGTAAAGGGACGGAGAGTTTAGGAGTTCAGGATACAAGCCAAGTGTCGAAGTCCAGAGCGGGTCCACAGCCAAGCCGGTTCGGTACACAAGGAATCACTAGGGAAGACAACGAGACAAGAACTGAAGCAGGCACGACCGTGGGTAACACAGGTCACACAAAGCTATGCTCAGCCAAAGAATGAATGGCTGAGCAAAGCATAAGGAAAGACCATTAGGGAGAGGGGGAGTAACGAGGGAGTGGCCCCAGGGAAGATAGGGATTGGTGGGGAGAAAATTGCCACAGCTGCCCTAGATGTGCAGCTTGTGAGCGGTACACGTGCATCAGGCGTGTGCGTCATGAGGGAGGACGTGAAGGTCCTCGGCCGT
Source organism: Ascaphus truei (assembly GCF_040206685.1). Lineage (NCBI taxonomy): Eukaryota > Metazoa > Chordata > Amphibia > Anura > Ascaphidae > Ascaphus > Ascaphus truei. The sequence goes on along the minus strand of NC_134485.1, from coordinate 422,680,304 downwards.
GCGCGCGCATGCGCGCGTTCAGTAGCCGCCACGGGGAGCAGAGGGGAAGGAAGATGCCGCGAGGGAGCAGAGCCGGAGCGGAGGTAAGTGAAGTCGTGAGAGGAACCCCATTAGGGAGAGGTGTTCCCCCGGACCTTACAGTATTAGAAAGTGTATACTTGATAATAAATATGACGTAAGTTGCTGAATTGTTCTGTGATGGGTGCAGCAATGGTGTAGATTCAATCCAAATCCACTATAGAGGTAGCAGCAAGAAGGGTCTGAAGCGCACCCTTCAAAGGGCGTTAGCGGTAGGATCAAAACGCCCCTTGAAGAAGTCAAATCTGTCAAAACGCATTGGGCTCCACTGCAGAGAAAAAGTACAGCCTACTGAACCAGAGAGAGTGTGGAGGATCACCCATGGCACTTGAACCCTTGCATAAAGTGACTTTCTGTGGATGGCCACCACGAGGGCTTGTTACTACAATGGGTTCTCCAGGACTGCACCACTCACTACCTGACCCAGAAGATCCTTCTGTCTACATTTGCTTACTTACCTGTAAGTGTTTGCTATTTTATATTATTGCTTTACATAAAGTTTTCTACATTATCCCTCTATCCTCTGCTTTCCTTTGCCGGGAGTATCCTGTCCTTCCAGTGACAACTCATCACATCATATAAGTTTATTACTTGGAACAACCAAAATGCTTATATTGCTCACATAAAATGTGAGTAAAATGATCATACTTTCTACATTTTTTTATATCCATTGCAGTATTACACTATTTGTGTTTTTATATAAGGCCTGTCTTGTCTCATTTGACCTCAAGAAAATGACAGGAACACATCTCTACCCCCCCCCCCAGAAATGGATTACAAAAACAGAAAAAAGAAGAGAAGAACAGTAGAAAATAATCAACCTACCTGAAGCTGAAGATCATTGTTTCTTTGATGGAGAGCTACCTGAGACCCGGGAATCAGAGTGTGAAGACATCTAAAGGTAAGAAAAAGAATTGAATGAATATTATTTTCATTTTTCAGGTTTTTTTATTGTAATTTATTTTTTTTTGCTTGCCCATCGATTGCCAATGTATTTAAATATAGCGCCAAGCAATCCATTTTTTGGACAATGCTTGCTTTTATTTCTTTTATTTGTATTTTTGTTGATTGCTTTGTATAATTCTTGTGTTTCTTTGTTGATTGTGTTGTAATTCTTGTTTATTTTTGGTGTTTTTGCATTTTTGGGGGCGTTTTCTTGTATCTATTTCTGTTAATTTTTTGTTTACTTTTTTATTGTTGTTTATTTTGGTTGTGTTTCTTTTTGTGATTGTTTTAATTTAATGTAGTATTTTCGGTGCGTGTTTATTTTTTAGGTTAACCATTGACTGTCATAGTTGTAAATGATGCCCATATTATATAGGCATGATGTACCATTGTATTGTATTGTATTGTATGTCTTTTTTTATATAGCACCATTAATGTACATAGCGCTTCACAATAGTAATACATGTTGTAATCATATAAATAACAAATAATATAAATAACAGGTCAAGGGAATACACTATTCGTTAAGCGTTATGCTTTAGACATAAAAGTAACATTAAGGAAGAGGAGTCCCTGCTCCGAGGAGCTTAAAATCTAAATGGTAGGGAGGGGAACATATAGAGACAATAGGAGGGAATTCTAGTAAGTGCGTCTTCAGGATGCCAAGCATTATGTAGCATGTGTCCAGGATTATCCACAGTGCTATTCATATGCTTCTTTAAGCATGTGTGTCTTAAGGTGGGTCTTAAAGGTAGATAGAGAGGGTGATAGTCAGGTATTGAGGGGAAGGGCATTCCAGAGGTGGGGGCCAGTCAGTGAGAAAGGTTTAAGGCAGGAGAGGGCTTTAGATACAAAGGGGGTTGAAAGACGACATCCTTGAGAAGAACGCAAGAGTCGGGATGGTGCATAGCGAGAAATTAGGGCTGAGATGTAGGGAGGGGCAGAAGAGTGTAAAGCTTTAAAAGTGAGGAGGAGAATTGAGTGTGAGATGCGGGATTGTGACAATCAATGGGTAGAGGGTGGGGGTAGTTTCCCAGAGTAGGTGGTTAGGCCCGCCTGGTGGGTAGCAGGGGAAGTTGGGTTCACCCTTAATTACTATAGCGGTTTCTAACCACTAAGGTTATTAAGGTGTTAGGGGCCTTAGATTATATTTTTGATTGTACTGATGCTGCCAACGGAGGACATGGACGGTGATGAGGCTGAGGACGGCCTTTATACTGGCAGGCTAGCAGGGGTACGTGCAATGCTGGCTGGTTTTATTTAAAAGAGCAAATGCACTATTATCCATATCTGGATAATAGTAATAGTAATACTGTATGTGTTAGTGTGGGGGCTGAGGGGGGTTGTATTTGTTTTAATGTATTTCACGGTATTTTGTTTGTTTTTTGAATTGGTAAAAGCACTGTCTAGCATTCTTTGGTTAATAGCATTTTTACCCATTCTGTTGTTGCTTCTGGGTTTGGGTGAAGCTTGTAGTTGCCCCTGGGTGGGTGTTTAGGCTTTGCGGGAGGGTAACATTACCTTAGTGGTTGTAACGGCTAAGGTAATGAAGTGGTTAACTTCTGCTGTCACCCTCCCGCAAGGCTAAGCACCCACCCTGGGGCAACTATAAGCTTCACCCACCTACCAACAACTATGCAGTGCTTGATTTGTAACCTTTTCATTACATTAGCGGTTAGCCGCTAAGGTAATTAAAACGGCAGCAATGTTTTATTTCCTCCCCAAGATTTATACTGGGCACCCGGGTGGACCACCCAGAGGCCCCCGAACACCACCTGGGACCAACCAGAGACACACGCGGGGACCACACAGAGATACCCGGACACACTCGGGAACCTCCCGGAGATACCGGTCACATGCGTGGGCAACTCGGAGGCCTCCAGAGACCCCTGGAGACCTTTGTGGACCCCCAGAAACCCCCTATAGACCCATGGGGGTCCCTGCGGGTCTCCAGGGGCTCCCCCACCATCCTCTGTGATTATTTCTGTAAAGAAAAAAAAAGACTCACTCTGCAAAATGATACCTATAAAACAGAACAGCACATTGTGACATCTAATCCATAATTATAAACAATTATGGAAACCATCCAATGAGTAATGAACAATCTAATAAGCACTTGACTGCTAATCACTTCCAATTAAAAGTACAGTATATTTTTTTCTAATTACTTTTGAAAACTTCATAAAATCCAATGTTAACCCATTTAGCAGAGGCCTTTTTTTAGCCAACAGGGAATAATACTAAAAACCTTTAAGGCCTCACACGATTAAAGAGAAAAAAGGGGAAATACAATCTAACATTATATTTTGATGGTATGGAGTCTTTGCTAATCTACTAAAGCAATAATATATAACACAGAATTGAGTTTAATATAATAACACAAGCTCATGACCTTAATATCATTCAGTTTTACTCTAATACTGTACCTGAGCCAAAGCTGATGAAGTGATGACATACTTATTATTTTGAAAATCTGGTAAAGAAGAAAGATAAATACAAATAGAGCAATTAGTTTTTTTAACAGTTTTTTTATTGGACACGTTCATGAGTTATTGTACATACAGGGTTGTCATGAGCCCATGATAGTTCAAATAGAATAGTTTAGCCATATCGTGACCAATATCATTTTCACATTTTCGAGAAAGGGGGAGGGGGGAGAAGATAAAAGAAGGAAGAAAAAGAGAAGTAGAGAGAGGGGGGGGAATGGACTAACAATAGGAGGAGAAGGGATGGGGTGGGGTGCGGAGGAGGGGGGAGGGGAGGGGGGGTTCCCGGAGCCTCCTTGATATCCCCGCCTTCGGTTCGAGGAGGATTACTAGGTCAGGGGTTTCTCAGGGCCGGCCTTCTCGAGTTTTATCTCCTCATCCAGGGGTCCCAAGTATTCCAGAACTGGGGCATCTTCTTTTGAAGCATAGCCGTGAGTTTTTCCATTATCATGACCTCGTTTATTCTTCTGATTACTGTGGTTCTCGAGGGTGCTTTGACCTGTTACCACACGGCTGCTATAGAGCACCTGGCCGCTGTTAACATGGCCATGATCAGCCTCGACATTGGTGGAGGAAGATCCTCAGTTGGTTTGTTCAGCACCAGGGTTAATGGGTTGAGGGGGAGGGAAAGCCCCGTTACCCCAAAGATAAGCGTCTGGATCATGGTCCAGTACCTCTGAATCTTCGGATATGACCACCAAATGTGGGCCATGTCCCCCTTTTGACCACATCCCCGCCAGCATAGGTCCAATGTGACGGGGTAGATTTGGCTCAGCCTAGCTGGAGTCAGGTACCACTGATACATAATTTTATAAATATTCTCTTGTACAGATTGATATTTTTGTAGCATGCTCCCAAATCTCCTCCCAGTCTTCCTGATCTATTTGGAGGCGCAAGTCCTCAGACCATTTTTGCATATAACGGTGGTCCGGGGTATGGGATACCAGTTCCAGACCTTTATAGATCTCAGATATCAGACCTCTTTGGTATGTGTTTTTAGTACATAGGGATTCAAATCTGGTGAGCGTGGGGAACTTGGAGGTTGGGGATAATGCTAATAGGAAGTGGCGGACTTGAAGGTATTTAAACAAATGGAGGCCCTGGATCTGGAATTTGTCCTTTAGTTTCTGATAGGTTAAGATCTCCTCCTTCTGCAGCAGATCAGCAACCAGTTTAATGTTACGACCCTGGAATTGGTTAAATTGTCTCGGGGAACATCCCGGTGGGAAGTTGGGGTTCCCAAAGAGTGGTGTGAGCTGGGAGGGGGAAGCTAACAGACCATACTTCCCTTTGCTTTTAAGCCATACGTGCCACGTGCATCTCATTGCTCCCAAGTCAAACCTCTGTGGTCCGGCCCCGCTGCCACTCGGGGTCCACAATGCTACCTGGAAGGAGCGGGGGCGCGCATAATGGGATTCTATTTCGAGCCAAGAAACCAGGGCCGGGTCGCAATTCCAAACTACAGCCTGCTTCAATTGTGCTGCGAGATAGTACTTGACTATGTCGGGGACCCCAGTCACCCTCTCGCTTTTGGTGAAAGCATCACTGATCTAGGGACTCTGGGTTTTTTGTCGTTCCAAATGAATTGGAAAAATTGGGATTGAATATATTTTAGCGCAGTTTGTAGGATTGCGATTGGGAGGGTTTGGAAAAAGTAGATTAGTCTTGGGAGGATGTTCATTTTTATTGAGACCATTCTCCCAAACCACGAGATCTGATGCTTTTTCCATGCTTCGAGGTCTTTTTTAATCTGATCGAATAGGGGGGGGGGGGTAGTTATATTGGTAGAGTGTACTGTAGGACTTGGAAATTTTAATTCCCAGATATTTAATACAGGTGGAGCTCCATTTGTATTTATAGTTGGTTGAATTAATTTCCATGTTTTGTCGGGGAGGGATAAATTTAGGGCCTCTGATTTGTCCATGTTGACTTTATAGTCTGAGACTGATCCAAATTGAGTTAGCACTCTTTGAAGGTTGGGGAGGGAGATATGGGGGTCAGCAAGCGTTAAGATCACGTCGTCTGAAAATAAGGAGATTTTGTGCTCTCTATCTGCGATTTGGATTCCCTTTATGCTTTTTTTCTTCTCTTATTGTGGCTGCTAGGGGCTCTATAGTTAGTTCAAATAAGAGGGGAGAAAGTGGACAGCCTTGTCTAGTCCCGTTCCTGATTTTTATTGGGTCTGAGAAGCCTCCTGATAATTTTACGTGGGCTGTAGGGTTTTGATAAAGGGCTCTCACTCCCTCCAGAAAAGGACCACAGAAGCCAAACCTCCTCATGGTCTGGTCTAAGAAGGACCACTAGATTCTGTTGAATGCCTTTTCGGCATCCAAGCTCAGAATCATTGCTTTGGAACCGGTGAGATACACGTGGTCGATTATGTCCACAATTTTGCGGGTGTTGTCAGAGGCCTGTCTTCCCGACACAAAACCTACTTGATCTACATGTATAAGCCTAGGGAGAATTTGGTTTAACCTGTTTGCCAGGATCTTACTGTAGATTTTGAGAACTGTGTTTAATAGGGAGATGGGCCTGTAGTTCCTGCAGAGGAGCGGGTCCCTACCCTCCTTATGAATTATAGCTAGGTTTGCCGCTGTAATTGTGGCAGGGATCGGTTCGCCTTGGAGGAAGGAATTATACATATTGAGTAGGTGGGGGGAGAGGATGGGCTTAAACATCTTGTAGTAAGAATTGGAGAAGCCATCCGGGCCTGGGGTTTTAGCTAACTGTAGCGAGCTTATGGCTTGAGTTAGTTGCTCCTGTGATATCTTTTTGTTCAGGATCTCTATCTCCTCAGGGGATAATGATGGTAGGGAGCATTGCTCTAGGTATTGAGTAATTGTATTAAGGCTGACTGGGTCTTGGTGTGGGGGGTGGAGGTTATTCAAGTCTGAATAGAAATCCGCAAATTCCTGCGCTATTTCTTTTCTATGTATGTGACCTGCCCCTTTCTAGTCCTGATGCGAGCTATCTGGGACTTAACTCTAGCTCTCCTAAGCTTAGCGGCTAAGAGGCTATCTGCCTTATTGCCCTTGTCGAAATATTTCTGTCTAGACCATCTGAGTGCCTTCTCGACGTCATCCAGTTGGGACTGTTTGAGGGCAAATCTAGCTAGGTTTAATTGTTTTTTGCGTTTTTTTGATGCCGTAGTTTTATGTTGCTGTTCTAGCTGAGCGATTTTGTCTGTCAGGTCTTTTTATAGTTTAAGTTTTGTTTTTTGTTTTATGTGATGCAATTGAGATTAGATCTCCTCTAATGGTGGCTTTATGGGCCTCCCAAAGCATAGCTGGGGCGGAGACGGAACCTGCGTTGATTTGAAAATACAATGAGAGTTTTTGGCGGATAATTGCCTCTGCCTCTGTGTCAGGGCAGTTTAACATGGAGTCATTTAACTTCTCTTGTATTGTGTGTTTTTAACAAAGGGTAGGGATAAGGTGAGGTCGATGGGTGCATGGTCTGACCAGGTGACCGACCCTATGTTCGACTGGGCGGATGCTTGGAAGACATTCCTTGTACCTAGAAAATAATCGATCCTCGAGTAGGACTGATGAGGGGATTAGAAAAAAGTGTAGTCCCTTTGACCCTGGTGCTGAGCCCTCCAGATGTCCACTAATGAGTATTCCTCAATAATGTCCCTGAATTTCATGGCGCTCTTTTGGGACTGGATGGTGTATGTGGCGTGAGAAGGTGGTAGGAGGGTGGCAGCAGGGTTCGATTTGTCTTGTGTGTGGGAAGCCACCATGCCTAAGATCAGAGATGCGAGGGATTGTTGCTCTAATGATTCAAGAAGTTTTCTGAGGAAGGGGATTTGATTATCATTGGGGGCATAGACATTAACCAATGTAATTGGCGTGCCTGCTAGTGTACCCTGGACTATAAGGAATCGACCGTCTGGGTCTGAGCGGGTCTTGGACAGGACAAAGGGGACCCCTGTTCTAATAAGGATGGCTACTCCCTGTTTTTTGCTTGGAGATGATGCAAAATATGCCTGGGGGAATACGCTTTTGAATGTGTTGGGGGCGTTGGGGAGTTGAAATGGGTCTCCTGGATGAGGACAATGTCCCCCTTGGATTTTTTCAGGTCCATAAGGACTAGCTTCCTTTTCCTTTGGGAGTTGAAGCCTTTGACGTTGATTGATATCAATTTAATGGAGGACATTATTTTTGGGTGCTTTTTTCAGAGCTCTGGGCTCCGAAGCTCTTGGAATTCCCATGTCAAGAGCTCTGTTTTGGATCCTGAGGCGCCTGACCCTGTCTAGGGATGGGGGAGATACCGTAGTGGGCCTCGGGTGTGGGAGGGGGAGGAGAGACACAATGGGGGCGTCTGCGCTTCAGAGGGCAGGCGCTGGGAGGGGGAGGAGGGGAAAGCAAAGGCCTGGCGGGACAGGACCAACAGGAAGAGATAGTGTGAAAAGAGGGCAGAGAGTGGTCCTCTATAATTGCAACCGGTGGTATTGACCGGCATGTGGGCTTAAGGCCCGTTGGGAGAAATCCGTTGACCTGTGAACTGGGGAGCAAGCAAGTCGGGAGTGCAGACTCAACAAAACTTTGTTCATAATACCCTTCCCTGTAAGCCCTTAGGGGGAGATAAAGTTGTTCCCCTCGGAGCTGATCATTGGGGACAGCCATATGTTGGTGGGGCAGAGCAGGAGACCCTGGGGTAGATGACTAGCGGCTGGGGGGGAGGGGGGAGTGAGCGACCCGGAGGAGGAGAGGAATGGGGTAGGGGGGATGGCGGGAGTGAGGGGGTGTCACGCCTGGGCGGCCATGAGGGGGGAGAGATAGAAGGATGGGAGAGGGGGGGATATGAGAGGGGGGAGTGGGGGCGACGTGATCTTCTGCATATTTCGTCCCAGACAAATACATTTAGCAAACAGTACTTATGTATGCGCAAGGAAACATATTCACACAGTTGACATTCGGATCAGTCTAGCAGGGTTAGCATAGCCTCAGATGTTCGTGTTGTGCCTTGATTTTTAACATCCAGAACTTAGTAACCCTGGGGGGGGAGGGGAGGAAGGGTGGGGGGGTGAGGAGGATGAGGAAGGGGGTATGGGGGAGGGGGGGAGGATGGGAGGGGATGGGGCTGGGGCAGGGGGGGGGGAGGAGGGGAAACATGTTCCTCTGCATATTCCGTTCCGAGCAGACATATTTAGCAGACAATACATATGTGCGCGCATGGAAATATATTTAAATAATTGACATTCAGATCAAGCCAGTAAGGTTATTGAAGACTCAGGTGTACATGTTGTACCTTGATTTTTGGCAACTAGCGTTTAGTAACCGTGGGGGGGGGGTGATAGGGAGGGGGGGTGGGGGGAAGGGGGGAGGAGGCGGGGGAGAGGGGAGAGGGAATGGGGGAGAGGGGGGGGTAGGGGAGTGGGAATGGGGGGAGAGAGGGGGGGGTTAGGAGATGTGTTTTTCTGCATATTCCATTCTAGCCAGACATAATTTACTAAACAGTACACATGTTTGCCTATTGGCAGGAACTTAATGATGTTCCGTCTGGTGTATTGTGAATTTTGCATCGTTTAATATTTTATCTCTATTAGGCCCTCGCGGCCTGCTGAGTATTGTGTCCCTTGCCAGAAGGGTGGGAGGGCCGAGATCAATCCTTGTCCTGGCAAGTCAACTTAACCCTGGAGACAAGGTACATTGCGGGACCTTTTCCTGGGTTCCTATGCAGCGACCCTCAAAGCATGTCTAGCTGGTTTGGCCAGCGGAGCAGATGTGTGGGGCGTGGGAACCCTTTGCGGGGCAGTCTGAGGATTCATGGGACCTTGGGTATGGCGGGGAGGGGGGGGAGGAGAAAGGAGGTATGTGGCCCTGTTTGCCACGGAATGTTCGGGTAACTATCGAGGGGTTTTGGGGGTCGTCTCTGCTCGTGGAGGATGTTCGCTCGACTAGGGGGGGGCCTCTCTCTCGATGACCAGACCTATACTGTTTCTCCTAGTCACACGGTGGCGAGACAGGGGACCGTTCAAAGGACGTGTGGTGGATCAAGAGGGAGCGGTACTTACTGTTTGGAGTCTTCCACTATGCTGTAATAGTTCTCATATCCCCCCTCTCCCCGCAACCCACCCCCCTTTGGGGCCCGGGACTCCGGGGCCGCGCGGGCCCCTCAGCTGTGCAAACCTCAGCCGGGCGGGCCGCTTCAACAAAAACAACTAGAAAACTGCAAAACTGCTTGAACTGCTTGAAAACTTTGGGGCTGGCCGTCCACGAACTTCTGCAGACAGCCTCTTCATCCTGAGGCATCTGTTCGCAGACATCCGGGTTCCGTCGCTGCGAGACTTTATCCTCAGTGGCGGAGAAGATGGTCCCACGTTGTTTGCACTGGTAAGTATCACAGCGGTGTGGGCAACGTTGGGTCGAGATCGCCTTCACCGTCGGTCTCCTCAGCGTCTGGGCGTCTTCGTGCGTGTTGAGGCCTCTCTTCTTCCCGGCTCGGCATTATTGTCCTCATCTTCCTCGCTCTGAGCTGGGGCCTGGTGTTGCTCGGATGTCCACGCAGCTGGTGGGGTCAGACCCAGGGCCCGCACGAACGGAGCCATATCTTCCGGAAATCGGATTGTAAGGTACTTGCCTTTGTGGTTCGCTGTGAGCTTGAAGGGAAACCCCCAACGATACTTGATCTCGTTCTCACGCAGGAAGGTTTTTAGGGGTTTCATCTCCTTTCTATGCAGCACCGTTGTCCTGGATAAATTGCTGAAGACTTGAAGCCGTTCATTCAGGAAGGTCAGTGATACTTTTCCTCTTCATACTACAAGTATGTTTTCTTTTGCTGTGTAGCTATGCAGTCTTACAATTGCATCTCGCCTTCTTCCCGGGTCTTCAGATCTGGGCCACAAAGCTCTGTGGGCCCGGTCTATTTCTAAGTCTCTGTCCTGGAGGGACTCGCACACAGACTCGGCTGCGGTCTGGCGTATGTGAGTCTCCTCCATTTGGCCTTCTAGCGTAGTTGTCTTGTCCACTAGGCCGTTAATCTGCTGTGTAAGATCGTGAACCGCGGTTTTTATTTCCGATTGGAGGGAGGTATGTAGCTTGGTATGTTGCGCCGCCATCAGCTCCTCCATGAAGGCTCTAGTCAGTGGCTGCTCCTGTGCGGAAGCCTCTTTGGCTCGGGCTGTCTTGCCCTGTGCTGCTTGATCACCGTGTGCGCCTCCGCCATTTGTGTTCCAGGCTGCGATTCAGGGCTTTTCTGCTGTGTTGCGAAGTACCTCGAAACAGCTTGTGATACCGGCTTCTTTGTTTGCCTAGACATCCTCCAGTTATTACCCCGCCTGGGGATCTACAGGTTAGGCGAAAATTTCGGGTGGAAGGGTGCTTAAATTAAAGATTATTCGGGAGAGTCTGCGGAGCTCCCAAGTTACTCCTCCATGCCAGCTGACGTCACCGGAAGTCCCTCAGAGCAAATAGTTTTAACAATAAAGTCCAGTAATCTTTGACTGTGAAGTGTACAGAACATACTGTATAAACAGCAATCACGCAATTATTGATTATGGAGACATAGTATATGGTTCGGCACCTCAAACCCACCGTAGCAAACTTGACACCCTCTACAATTCAATTTGTCATTTTGTTCTCCAATGCAACTACAACACACATCACTGCAAAATGCTCAAAGAACTAGATTGGTCATCACTAGAGTCTAAGCGCAAAGTTCACCTTTCCTGTCTTGCCTTTAAATTCTTTATCGTCAAGCTACCCAGCTGTCTGAACAAGCTCCTCACCCCTACCACATGCAGCACTTATCACCTGAGATCAGACTCCAAAAGACTGTTCATGGTCCCAAGGCTCAACAAAGTATCCGGCCGTTCCTCCTTCTCTTACCGTGCACCCCAAAACTGGAACAACCTACCAGAGACTCTCACATCCACCACCAGTTTCAAATCTAAGGCTGTCTCTGGTCTGTAACTGTTTCATACGCCCATAATATATATTTTCTTTAACTGTGCATGCTTTGTCTTGTATATAATGTATGTATACCCTGTTCATTTATGTAACTGTATTTGTAACCATGTATTATTTGTCTTAACTGTGTGCCCAGGACATACTTGAAAACGAGAGGTAACTCTCAATGTATTAGTTCCTGGTAAAACATTTTATAAATAAATAAAATAAATAGGGCTTTAAGATTTTGTATCTATAACAAAAGATACAATTAAACACAATAAAGATAATCAAAAGCAAACAATCAATAAAAGCAGAACACGTTTGGTACTAGGTGGCGAGTAGATTTTTTTGTGTGGCGAGTAGATTTTTTTGGTGATTTGTCGACCACTGCTAATAACCAATATAGAGGGATATAATATACTCTAAATCCCATAACACTAGATCAGGCAGATGTTGATCAATAAAGACACATCCAAATGATCAAAATAAATTAATATTATGATAATAATCATGGTGGTAATTTCCCAGTCAATCCACAGATTACAATATTAGCTTACAAATAACATGAGAACTAATTTTCTTCATTTAATCCAAAATTGTACATATCATTCAGTGTTTTGTCCTAATACAATGTTGTATTGGATTTAATATCCTTTTAAACATCTTATTTGTTGTTCTGTTATTTTTTATGTAACAATTTCTTTTTATTGGTCATGTTCACATATTAATGTACAGCAGCGGCAGCTCTTATTCGAGCAAAAGCCGCTGGCTGTATGTGGCTGGGAAGCGGGTAGCCGCGGCGCGTGGCGGCGCACTGTGACGTCACAGTCACAGGCGCGCCCGGCTTCCCCGTCTTCCCCGGCTTCCCCAGGCTTCCCCGACACCCCTGGAGATGAAATTAAGGTAAGCGGGTGTTCGGGGAAGCAGAGTGGCAGAGCAGATGGGGTACAGGGGTCCGGAAGGGTGTGTAAATTGCGCGCGATGGAGGAGGGGGGGTGAGTGGGGGAACGCGGCGGCGCGCGTGCATTACTGGCGGCAGCTGGGGCAGATCCCGGCATGCCGCTGGTATTTAGTGCAATAAGATATGTCGCTACTGTACATACATTGTTGTCATGGGCCCATGACCTTTACCGTTGTTTAGATACATCATGACCAACATCTTTTTTTCTCGTTTTTCTAGTGTGAGGAAAGAGGTGAGAAAGAAAGAAAAGAGCAAGTAAAAGATGTGGAGGGGTAGAGGGCAGGGGGGGGGGGCAGACTAACAAAGGGGAACAGGGGGTGGGAATGTGGGGCCCTGAGACCTTTCTAGTATCCTCGCCTTAGATTCATTACAGTTTTGTCTAGCTCAGGGTTTCCCCCGCTTGTCGTTCTTAGAACTTATCTCTCTATCCAAGGGTCCCAGGTATTTTGGTATTGAGGCATCCTCTTCTGGAGCATGGCAGTCAGCTTCTCCATTGACATCACCTCCTCTATTCTCCTGATCACTGAGGTTCTCGAGGAGGCCCTGATTTGTTTCCAGGCTGCTGCTATAGAACACCTGGCTGCCGTTAGTATGGCCATGATGAGCCTGGACATTGGGGAGGGGACATCTTCTATTGGTTTGTTCAGCACCAGAGTCAGTGGGTCGAGGGGTAAGGAGAGTCCTGTCACTCCAAAAATAAGCGCCTGGATCATGGTCCAGAACATTTGTATCTCCGGGCATGACCACCAAATGTGGGCCATGTCCCCCTTTTCACCACATCCCCGCCAGCAAAGGTCCAGCGTGCCGGGGTAGATTTAGCTCAGTCTAACATGAGTCAGGTACCACTGATGCATAATTTTATAGATGTTTTCTTTTGTTATTGTACAGATTGATGTTTTTGTTGCTTGCTCCCAGATATCTGTCCAGTCTTCTCTATCTATTTGGAGTTGGAGGTCCTCTGACCATTTTTGCATATACCTATGGTCTGGGTCGTGGGATGTAATCTCCAGACCTTTGTAGATCTCTGATATCAGTCCCCTTTGATGTGTGGTCTTAGTGCAGAGAGATTCAAATCTGGTGAGTGGAGGGAATTTGGCGGTTGGGGCCAGTGCCAGCAGAAAGTGGCGAACCTGGAGGTACTTAAATAGGTGAAGGTCTTCTATCTGATATTTGCCTTTTAGCTCTTGATAGGTCAATATCCTCTCTTTCTGCAGCAGATCAGCAACCAGCTTAATATTGTGACCCTGAAATTGGTCAAATTGTCTTGGGGAACACCCTGGTGGGAAGTTGGGGTTCCCGAAGAGTGGTGTGAGCTGGGAAGGGGATGCTAGCAGACCGTACTTCCCTTTGCTTTTAAGCCATACATTCCACGTGCATCTCATTGCTCCTAGTTCGTACCTCTGTGAACCCATCCCGCAATTCCAAACTACAGCCTGCTTCAGTTGCGTCGCTTGGTAATATTTAACTAAGTTGGGGACACCCAGACCTCCTCTCTCTTTTGGCGAGAGCATTACTGTTCTGGGGATTCTAGGTTTTTTGTCGTTCCAGATAAATTGGGAAAATTGAGATTGGACGTTTTTTAAGATTGCTTGTGGGATAGGGATTGGGAGTGTTTGGAAATAGTAAAGTAGTCTTGGAAGGATATTCATTTTTAATGAGGCTATCCTTCCAAACCACGATATCTGATACTTTTTCCATGCTTCTAGATCTTTTTTGATTTGATCGAATAGGGGGGGGTAGTTATATTGATAGAGTGTATTATAGGAGTTGGATATTTTAACTCCCAGATATTTTATACAGGTATTACTCCATTTATACTTGTAGTTGGCTTGAATTAGTTTCCATGTTTGATCAGATAGGGACAAATTTAGGGCCTCTGACTTGTCCATGTTTACTTTGTAGTCAGAGACTGTTCCGAATTGGGTTAGGGCTCTTTGGAGATTAGGAAGGGAGACATGGGGGTCTACAAGTGTCAAAATCACGTCATCCGCAAACAGGGAGATTTTATGCTCCCTGTCTGCTATTGGTATTCCTTTTATACTTTTTTTGTCCCTAATTGTGGCTGCGAGGGGCTCAATGGTTAGGGCGAATAAGAGAGGTGATAATGGACAGCCCTGTCTAGTCCCATTCCTGATTTGTATTGGGTCTGTGAGGCCCCCTGGAAGTTTTACGTGAGCCGTGGGGTTTTGGTAGAGGGCTCTCACTCCCTCTAGGTAGGGTCCACAGAAGCCAAACCTCTGCATGGTTTGATCTAGAAATGACCACTTGATTCTGTCGAATGCCTTTTCGGCATCCAGACTAATAATCATTGCTTTGGAGCCTGTGAGATGCACGTGGTCAATTATATCCACAATTTTGCGGGTATTGTCGGAGGCCTGTCTTCCCGACACAAAACCAACTTGATCAACGTGTATAAGTCTAGGGAGAATTGGGTTTAACCTGTTTGCTAAGATTTTGCTGTAGATCTTGAGGTCTGTATTTAGTAGGGAGATGGGCTTATAATTCCCGCAAAGGAGCGGGTCTCTACCCTCCTTGTGAATTATTGCTAGATTAGCGGCTGTAATTGTTGCGGGGATTGGTTCACCTTGGAGAAAGGAATTAAACATTTTGAGTAGATGAGCTGAGAGGATAGACCTGAACACTTTATAGTAGGAGTTAGAAAAGCCATCCGGGCCCGGGGCTTTGGATAGTTTCAGAGAGTTTATGACTTGTTTTAATTCCTCCTGAGTTATCTTTTTATTGAGTGTCTTTATTTCCTCATTGGACAATATTGGAAGGGAACATTTCTCCAAATAATGGGAGATAGCATCAAGACTGACCTGGTATTGTCCCGGGGGGTGTAGGTTATATAGATCGGAGTAGAAATCCGCAA
This sequence comes from Ascaphus truei, assembly GCF_040206685.1. Taxonomy (NCBI): domain Eukaryota; kingdom Metazoa; phylum Chordata; class Amphibia; order Anura; family Ascaphidae; genus Ascaphus; species Ascaphus truei. Next base: position 422,665,067 of record NC_134485.1, on the reverse strand, counting down.
ATTCCTGCGCTATTTCTTTTTAAATGTATGTAACCTGTCCCTTTTTGGTCTTAATACGGGTTATCTGGGACTTAACTCTAGTTCCCCTAAGTTTGGCGGCCAGCAGTCTATCTGCCTTGTTGCCCTTGTCGAAGTATTTTTGTTTAGTCCACCTGAGTGCCTTTTCGACATCTTCCAACTGAGACTGTTTGAGGGCCGACCTAGCTAGGTTTAGTTGTTTAAATATTTTTTTTGACATTGTAGCTTTGTGTTGTTGTTCAAGGTGAGCAATTTTGTCTGTTAGTTCTTTTTGGAGTTTGTTTTTTATTTTATTTTTATATGAGGCTAAGGAAATTAGATCTCCTCTAATTGTGGCTTTATGGGCCTCCCAGAGCATGGCTGGGGTGGAGGCAGTCCCCGTGTTCTGCTGGAAGTATAGTGAGATTTTCTGTCGGATAGTTGCCTCCGTGTCTGGGTAGTTTAGCATGGAGTCATTTAACTTCCATTTGTATTGCGTATTTTTAACAAATGTAGGGATAAGGTGAGATCTATGGGTGCGTGCTTCTCTACTGTTTACATTTGGAATGAACATTTTTATCAGACAGTGCAGATATATGCATAAAGTGGTACAGGGAGGGGGGGGGGGAAGGGGGAGAGGTGGACATGTTGTTATAGTTTTTACATTTAAAGCAGACATATTTATCCAACAGTTCAACTAAATGCATAAGGTGATACATTCACATAGTTAACATTCATGGACGTGTGTTTTAGCACAGTCTGTATCCGGCAGGCCTGCTTGGCAAGTATTATGTGTTTCCCCACCTGAGGTTATATAATCAGCGTTGACATTCAATTCAGGCTAAGATTATCTCAGATGACACAGAATAACACGGTTTGTCTTTAGCAACCCTGGTGAGAGGGAGGGGGGAGGGGGGTGAGAGGGAGGGGGGATGGGGGGGAGGGGAAGGGGGGGTGGGCTGGGGGGGGAGGGAAGAGGGGGGGGAGGAGAGAGGGGAGGGGAGGGAGTGGAGAGGGGGGGAGGGGGGAGGGGGGGGGACTGGAGGGAGGGGGGGGGAGTGGAGGGAGGGGGGGGGAATGGTGGGGGGTAAGGGGGGGAGGGGAGGGGGGGGACGGGTGGGATGAGTTCTGTGTATTCCTTTCTAAATAGACATGGGTTACTTGGCAAAGTATATGCTTGCTTGTTGGCAGGGTTGTACATTGTGTGACGTTTTAACTTTGTTAGGCCCTCTTGGCCTGTTAGCAAATGTGTCCCTTGTTCGTGTATTATAGGGGACAAAATCAGGTCGTACTCTGGTGAGTCAGCTCAACCCAGAAAGGGACGTGCATTTCTGCTTGCCTCTTTGAGTGCGAGCACCTGCCGGGGGAGGTAATGGTTCGGCCACTGGAGGGAGGGGGGGGGGGGGAAGGGGTGCTCTCTCGGCGGCTAGGGCTGTGTCTTTTTTTTTCCCTGTCACTCAGTAGCGGCAACTGGGACCGTTCTCATTGGGGGGGGGGGCCTCAGCGGGCTTTTGAGGGAGCAGTACTTACTGTTCGGAGTCTTCCGCCATGATATTGTGGGTCCCACCGTCTCCCTCCCCCCTCCCCCCAGGCCTCGACCCCCGGAGCCATACTTGGCCCACAACTGTGGGAATCTGAGCCGGACGGGCCGCCTCCTCAAGGGGTAAAACTGGCAAACAATTAACTATAAACTTAAACATCTTTGTGGCTGTCCGGCCACGAACTTTAATGGATGCCTCTCCGTCTTGGGGTGTCTGGTCTTAGGCTTCTGGGTTCCTTCGCTGTTAGGCTGTGCCCTCGGTGGTGGGGGAGTTATTCCCGCGTTGTGTGCGCTGGGAAATATCGTGGTAGTATAGGCAACGCTGGATCGTGATCGACTTCTCCGCCGGTCCCCTCAGCGTTTGGGCATCTTGCTGCGTTTTGAGGCGTCTCTTCTTCTCGGCTCGGTGTTACTGTCCTCCTCCTCGCTCTGGGCTGGGACTTGTTGCTGATCCTGCATCCATGCCGCGGGCGGGGTCAGCCCCAGCGCCCGCGCAAACGGGCCCATGTCCTCAGGAAATCTAATCGTGAGATACTTGCCCTTGCTGTTGCTGGCTGTAAGCTTAAAGGGAAACCCCCAACGATACTTGATCTCATTATCCCGCAGTAGGGTCGTTAGGGGTTTCATCTCTTTTCTCCGCAGCACAGTTTTGCTTGACAGGTCGCTGAAGACTTGCAGCTTTTCGTTGAGGAAGGTAAGTGGTTCTTTTTCTCTGCATGCCTGGAGTATACTTTCTTTAGCAGAATAGCTATGCAGCCTTACAATCACATATCGCCTTCTTCCAGGTTCCTCAGATCTGGGCCCTAAGGCCCTATGGGCTCGGTCTATTTCCAAGTCCTCTTCTTTTACTGTGTCACACACAGACTTAAACAGGTCCAAAAGGTATGGACGGAGGAGGCCAGGGAGAACTGTCTCGGGGATATTACGAATACGGAGGTTTTGCCTCCTATCCCTGTTCTCCTGGTCCTCTAATCCGTCTTTGAGCATAGCGATTTCCTCTCGGAGCCTGAAGATCTCGTTCTCCGTTGCTGTCTGGCGTGTGTGGGTCTCCTCCATTTCGCCTTCTAGTGTGGCGGTTTTGTCCGCTAGGCCATTAATCTGCTGCGTGAGATCATGGACCGCGGCTTTTATTTCCATTTGGAGGGATGCGTGCATTTTGGTATGTTGGGCCGCCATCAGCTGCTCCATAAAGGCCCTGGTTAAAGGCTGCTCCTGCGTGGAGGTCTCTTTAGCTTTGGCAGTCCTGCCCTGTGTTGCTTGTTCACCGCGTGCGCCGCTGCCATCTTGTGTAGTAGGCTGCTGTTCGGGGCTTGTCTGCTGCGGGGAAAAGTATTTCGTTACCACTTGTGATGCCGGTTTCTTTTGTTGCCTGGACATCTTGCCGATGTTTCCCCCTCTAGAGGATATTCTTTTTAGTTGAGAATATTAGGTGGAAGGGTGTTTATTTTAAAGTTTATTCGGGTGAGTCCGCGGAGCTCCCAGGCTGCTACTCCATACCAGCTGACGTCACCGGAAGTCTCCGTTCTGTTATTTTTTAACATTTATTTGCTAATTTCTTTGGGTGATATCAATGGTGACTTGTAATAAAAATAGGGTTACTTACCCACCCTGGATGAAGACCATACTCATCGTCAAGGCAGAAGCCCCCCAGAACCAATCCAATAAAGTGTCAATGCATAAACATAAAAAATCTATATTAACAAATCTAGGGCCCAATGGCCACTATAAAAAAGGTAATTATAAATAATCCAAGACCTGATGGCCTAAACAAACCCTCCAAAACCAAAGCAATGACAAATAATCCAAAACCAGGTGGCCTTTTGTAATCTAAGGTGGCCTGCAACGTGGGATCCTCAACTTCTCCCAAGGCCCTCGTTCCTCTGTTGATTGAAGAATGTCTTTGGTGAGTATTTCTTCTTTCATCTTAAAAGCACACTGGCAGTGGAACTATCCAGCAGCTGATCCAGCTCGTTGTCATAGCTGATGCTCTGAATAGCAGAGTTACCATGTTAAATTCTGCAGCACGGGGACTCTCAGCAACTCTCGATCTCAAGGAAGACATCCTGTAGAAGCTAGCCCCATTATCTAGAAGATCTAAAGCCCCCTACAACCTCCCCATTTGGCAAGGTAAGCTATCTAAGATAGCGCCCAGTGCCTAAGGACTCAGGAACCCCTGCAACAGCTTTGTTTACCTGGGTAAGCCATTCAAGCTGGTGCTCAGCACCTAGAGCATTAGGAGATCCTTGTTACCTCGTTTTATTTAATAGTGGATTTTTTAAACTGTGTTTTTGCATGTGTTGTTCCCTGCTGGCTCCTACAGAATAAACCCCTAATTTATTTAGCCCTTAGTCCTTTCTGGTGCTTGCGAGTTCTGTGTAAATCACTAGTCTTCGGTGACTGATTATATTAATATAGATTTCTATATTTGTTTTACAACTAGATTTCTAATTGTATTCTAGTGATTCTAATCCTTTATTAGGGACCTCAAGCAAATGAAGCATGGTCAGGCTTTCTAGTTGGATGAGTTAATAATGTCCAATAATATCTGCATTATAAATAATCTGTAACCAAATTGATGGATTTTATGTATGGAATAAAACTACACCTGATTTTAATGCCAGATTTCTGAACATCTTTTCTGTGTTTGGTTTGGAGATCATCGAGACAAAGGGGCACTAGAGTGGAGACCTCTCCTGATATTGTTATGGGAACATCTGTATGTGTTTTCCAGGGGAAAAATGGAAACAAAAAAATTAAAGAAATATGGGCCCTCCCGTTATTGCTTTATAGATGGAACAGTTATAGTAGTTCATTCAGTACACTTAACAAATCATGACCTATGTCAACCTAGAAGTTGTGTTTGTGGCTTGCAAAGCTGTTTGAGTGCTGGGTTGGCTTGTTTGCCCCCCTGTCTGGGTCTGACACAGACTTGCAGGAACTGGAAACCGCCTGCTTATAAAGGAAGATATGTGGTTTGTTCAAGAAGCTGAAAGAAAACCAGGCCTTTTTGCGGCCCTCGGGGACTGGAACAAAACATTTACAAAAAATAAACAACAGTTGAACACTCACGCAAATGCGTACCCCAACAGATTGTCCTTCCAGGGCCGATGCCTTGTATGGCGCAAAATGCCATTAATGCAGTCTCGAACGCTTTTCATTAAAGGATCTGTAATTGAAAAATAGCGCCGCAATTCCTCCACAGTTGTCTTTCTTAAATTATCAGGAAGCGCCTTTTTTTCGCGATTTCCTTCATAGTTCACTTTGTAGGCCCACTCGCAGTACACCAAGTAAGACACGTGGTGCTTAAAAATTAACAAGGCATACTTGTGGGGTACACCAGCACTCTTCACCCTATACGTCTCCCTGAGTGCCGGTGGCAGCTCGCGCAGGATGATGTCGGGCACCATATCGATGTAAGCGTATGTAGGTTGGGTTCTGGGAGCGGGTGTGCTTCTGTGAGCGGATGTGATTGTGGCGGCGGGCGAGGGTAGGTTGTCTGGGAGGTAGCTTTCCTCCTGTCTTGGTCGCCGTGTTGTCTCCTGGTGTTGTCTTGACGGGGTTGTCATGTTATCTTCCTCCTCAACGGCATACATGTACACAAATTCTTCTGGTGGAGGGGGTGCGCTTGGTGTTGGAAGGCGGTCGAAGGTCCCATTCATCACATCCATGCCACCCTCCTGCTCCGGCGTCGGGGATACAGGGGCATGAACACCGAGCAAATTATGTATCCCCGCTATGTCAGTCTCTATCTTCTCCATCCGTTGATCCATCTTCTGCATCCGTTGATCCAAATTTAGCATGGTCTCCAGAAGCAGATCTATCTTTGCCAGCACAATAGAGTTCCCCGGGATATCCACACTTATCCCATTCAGCATGCGGTCTAACGAGCTGGTTCTTGTGCATGGCGTGCTGTGGACATCTGGGTGGATGGGTGCTACAGAGGATGGGATGGCGGTTCCATGGAGAGAAGCGGCAGCGTCGCCAAATAAGGGTGGAGGAGGTGACAAGTGGATTTACAGGAGAGGAGAAGCGGCAGCGTCGTCGAAGAGGGATGGAGAAAGTGACCTGTGGATTTCTAGGCGAGAAGCGGCAGAGTCGTCTAAGCGCAATGGAGAAAGTGACCCGTGGATTTCAGGGGCACCAGCGGCAGCGGAGTCGAAGAGCAGAGGCGAAGATGGCCTGTGGGTTTTCGGGAGAGCGGCGGCAGCGTCGTGGACGAGTAGTGGAGAAGATGGGCTGTAGATTTCAAGGAGAGCGGCGGCAGAGTCGTCGAAGTGTATTGGAGGAAGTGGTCTGTGGGTTCGATGGGTTGGCTGCCATTTGTTTTGCGTTTAGTGTACATCACCGTATTTCTTATTTACATAATAAGGCTTACGTGTTTTAAAACCCTTAGCCTTTGGGGTCAGCAGAAGATTTTCTTTATTGGCCTTATCCTGTCGCTTTGGCCTTGGCTTGGGAACGGCTCCTGCCTTTCGCTTTTTCTGTGTGACAGGCACGGCAGAGGCGAGTGGCTTCTTTCGTCCATAGAATCGGGGTTGATCCATGGAAGCAGATGGCACAATGCAGTATCTGGACAAGGGCAAGTTCAGATAAAGATCATTGAGTGGTGGGCTATGCAAAGTGTGTAACCTTTTATGCATGGCAACGAGGTACAGGTGTTGAAAGTGGGCGTACGCAAATGTGAGTCATTAACGTAAAAATACACCATCCATTTTGTGGATTCACTGCACATTGAATACACATCGACTAAACATCGAATATACATTCTTGTGTTTGTATTTCTTTCTACTCGCAGCAATGCCTGTTAAAAAGATTTCAAAGGATCTCAGCATGAGTATTAAGGAGATGTACACGAGCGGACACCGAATTGCTGCTATCCAATGCTGGTTAGCTACTTCTGGCCTCGTTGTGCCAGCAACCACCGTGTGCTATTATGCACACGGAAAAACCAGACAACAAACGAGGACACCAACGGTAACTAACGCGTAAGTATATTTATATAACTATATAATACAGTACATCTATCATTTTTTTTATTGCTGCATATTAATAGAACAATATATTGTGTAGATCTATCAAATTTTATAGTTCTTTCTGTATATTTTTATAACAGCAGTATATATATTGTTTATATTGCTGCATATTAATTAATTAATTAATTAATTAATACCGGATTGTTGTTTTTCTGTACATTGTAGGGAGACAACTCTTCTGGTCGACAAAATAAGTGAGGAGAATGATGAGAAGAGTGCATTAAGGGTCAAATACACTCTGCAGGAAAATCACAATTTCACTGTATCTGAGACCAGCATAAAGAAGATGAGACGCAGAATTGGATGAAAATATGAACGTGTGAGGTTAGTACTGGACAGTACAGAGGTAAAAGTGTTGTTTAAGAAACTGTGACTAGGAAAAAAGAATGGTGTATATAGCGCTAACAATAAAAATAAAGTGAATAATACACAATATAAACACAATGTGACAAGTGACTAAATGCAGGACGGCTGCCAAGGAAAAAACCTAACCCAAGAAACTGTACTGTGCCTCTAAAATTATTTATTCCTTGTCATTACAGAGCGTAACTAATGATAAGGGACATTAACAAAATCAAGAGAGTGGTCCAGGCCCAGGCATGGATCGACAGTAGAGAAACTTTCCAGGATTGCATCTTCACTGACGAGTCTACTGTTTCGCTGGAGAGATTTGCCACCTTTGCATTCCACAAAAAAGGTCGCATATCTATGAAGCCGCGTCCAAAACACCCAGTGAAGATGCATGTGTGGGGTGCCATCTCTAGGCGTGGACCAGGATGCATCGTTATCTTTGAATGTACAGTAAAATGTATATCACACGCTTTTGCCTTACGCACTGTACTGTACTAGTGTGCAGTTTTTTCAGCACTTTTATTTTTTGTTATAGGAATCATGAATAAAGCTTTCTTCCAAGACAAAATTGTGCCTGAGATTGTGGAATACATCACACGTGAGTTCCCGGATGGTCACCGTTTCTACCAGGACAACGATCCGAAGCACACCGCGTCAACAGCGCATATCCTTGAGCGCGGTATCAAATGGGTGAAGACGCCAGCGGAGTAAGTGCGGTAACCGTGTCTCATTTTTTCCCACTGTTTTTACTGTGTACTGTATCTCTTAAACTAATTGTCCTTTTTTTCCCCCTCCAATGATAGATCGCCAGACTTTAATCCGATCGAAATGGTCTGGCATCAGCTGAAGGACCATATCCGAAAAGTCATGAAACCCTCCAAAAAGGATGAAATGGTGCTAGGCATACTGAGTTTTTGGAACAATGTACTCACCGTGGAACGATGCAATAAATATATTGACCATATTGCGACTGTGTTGCCCATTGTGATCACGCATAATGGGCAAGCATCAGGAAGGTAGTATGGTATACTGAAGTACTGTACTGTAGTATTGTAAGTACAGTATGATACTGGTAAGTATGGCACATATTTTTTCTTTCCCAGTAGTCAGAGTATACAGTAGTTCAAGTATAGACTAATTTGACAGTACTACAGTAACTGCATACTGTAGTCCAATATGGAGAAGCTATACAGTACACAATGCCATAATACAGTATGCACCTACAGTACAGTAACTGCTCAATTTTTTTCTTTCCAGAGAGAGCAGCACCAGCCACCTGGTTACAAAGTAGTTAACAGTATACAGTAGTTCCAGTATAGACTTGTTTGACAGTACTAACAGCGTACTGTAGTCCAATATGGAGTAGCTACAGTATACAGTACACAATGCCATAATACAGTACAGTATGCACCTAACTGCTCAATTTATTTATTTCCAGAGAGAGCAGCACCAGCCATCTGGTTCCAAACTATTTAACAGTAGTCACAGTATACAGTAGTTCCAGTATAGACTGGTTTAGCAGTACTACACAGCACACAATGCCATAATACAGTATGCACATAACTGCACTAATTTTTTGTTTTCTTGTTTTTTCAGAAAAAAAGGATGGACTGGGGGAGAGGGGGGTGTCGTGTACAGTCTGTGAATTGTTTGTACAGTTAAGTGTACAGTATCTAAACTGCAGTAATGATGTACACAAAACCTCTCCTCTCTCAATGAACTACTGTACTGTACACAGAATGAGGAAGAAGATAAAGACGGAAAAAATTATATTACTATATATATATATATTATTATATATTATATATTATTAATTAATATTATTATCAATGTGCATTATTCATGATTATCCACCGGCCCTCAATTTCCATCTGACAGAAGAACTTAATAAAGACTGCATTATGTATTATTCATGATTTTTTTTATATTTGTTTTTTTGGTTCCTGATAAAATAAAATAAATATTTATTTACATTCATGATAATCATAATCATTGACAACAACCTCCCCCCCCACACCTACAGTACACCAAAGAAAAAGAAAGAATGACAAAACAACATGAATCAGATAATGTTTTTTTTAACTCTCAATTCTCACAGTGCTGTGCAAATCAGATTTACATATCAAATTCGAGAAGGGATTTTCCAAAGCGTTACCGTAAACAAAGCCTCAAAGGGTTGGGGGGGGGGTTGGGTGAGTCATGCGCAGGAATCAGCTAGCTCCCATCTCAAAGAGGATTACACGCAGGCGCAGTGAGGTGACGCTCGGCTAGGGACGGATTAAAAACACAATGGCAAGCTTCAGAAAATGAATGACTCTGTAGAGGTGTCTGATGATAAGAGTTTCAAATCCTTGAGTGAGCCTTGTGTGTGTGCGTGGGGGAGGGGGGTACAGGGTACAGCTACATGAAGTTCAAAGAAAATGACATAATTTCAAAAGGCAGTTCATCATAATAATATGATCCCTACACTCCCAAATACAGTACTGTACATAAAAAGCACACAAATCAACCATGTGCAGTCAAACGCACAGGGTCGCAGTCAAAAGCTACAGCACAGATCAAGTTGGTCTAGGCAGGCTTGTGGAGAAAATAAAAATAAAAAATGAGAAGAATTTATTTTTTTTGGTCAATCACTCAAGCAAGCAGTGGTGAACTTTCAGACACATGCGCAGTAATCATCAGCTGTCAAGCATGGAATGTGATTGAAACCAGAAAGACACACATTCAAAGGAATGGTGTGGGAGAGGTGTACTGCACTGTAGAGAAGATAAGAAGTTGAAATACCCTGCAGTGCAGTACATTATCCTGTGTGTGTGCGGGGGCGAGCGAGGGGAGAGCGCTGTAAATGCCGAAATGTGATACTGTTACAGTACTGTACACGCCTATGCGTTTCAACAATTTTCAAATGAGACATACAGAACTCCAAATGCATATACTGTATACAGTAAATATGCAAATTTACAATTACTGCGCATGCACACGCAGACTGTGTACTGACGTAGGTTGAAGTGCTAAAGTATTAGACTTGCGAAGACAACAGCTCGCGAACGCCCCCCTGAGTTTTTAGACAGTATTGCAGTATTGCAGACAGCGATAATAAAATGCTAATATTACGAGAGCCAAAATAACGCAATTCACACCGGACCCAAAAAAAAAACGCATCTGTCCACGATTATCAGAGTGCCGCAGATCCGGCCGCATTAGGATAAAGGCGGCCGCCACTGTAATACAGTAATAATCGTACTTAACCTTCAAATCTGACTTTATTCAAGGTGTATTTGTTGTGCGTAAAATTAGTCTGGCTTGGTTTATCCCCTATACTATTAGTCCCCAAAGGTGCACAAAGGTATCTGGTTTGTGCTATTTTCATGACTGTATGACACAATTCTAGCCATACAATTAAGTATGGCTCAGATGTCAAAAAAGTATCAACCTTCTGTTTAATCATTCTCTTGGGATGTTAAAAAAAATCATTTAAATACCCGCTCTTCCAATTAGGAGGCTTAGAAGTGGAATGTAGAATAGAGATCACACACAAAGTGTGCATCACAAGATAGAGATTAAACATATTCTATTTGTAAGCATGAAAAACACAGCTGAGTTGGCTTTTTAGTATTTTAACCATTAACAATAACCTCTTATGCTATGGAAGTTTATCTACAAAAGGTAAGTGCTGCACCAAAGCAGTGGAAATATTGTTTTCCTATGTTTCATTTGTCTGGCACTCTTGCACTTACAGTAGTTAATTTCAGCGATGCATACTGCACATACTGTACAGTATAACAAGATCTCCCATAGTGCAGGTTACATTACACATACTGTAGGGAGTGCCATTGTTTTCCTTAGGTGGCATTAGGCATTAGGTGTGATGTTTAAGTATCACTTTATCAATATTTTATTGATTATATCACTGTTGTTATAAATGTATATGAGCGCCATTTTTGGTTAAAAAACCCCACCTACACTATTAGGTGTGATAACTGCAGGTCACAGGAAAGAAGATTTAATCAGGTATTAAACATTTTCATGACATAGTCTATTTGATGAGCTAATGATTAGACAGTATATAATATATATGCATGATGTCCTATAAGGTACTTTCAGTGTCTAGCTCTTCTCAAGGAATTTTGCATTTGCTTACTGTTCCCACCCACAAAATACTCAAAGAACAGGCATGAAAACTATTAAAAAATACATATATAATGTAGGATAAACATGATTCTATTCCAACCTGCTACAAATGAATAGGTAGCATGATACTTTTCAACAAATAGATTACAGTATACAAGATTACAAACCATACATGGTTCTTCTTTACTTATGGCACTAGCAGTATTATGGCTGAAGAAAATCTGTGTGAGTTAAAAAAATATATATGAGACATGCTATATTCTGTAGTAGCATGTACTCCTCACATAGATAAAGGTAATATTCCTATTTATTTTTAAGTGGGAGCAGGTTGGACAATCGTAGTTTCCCTGAAACTACTGTAACATAATAGGAAAAAAGGAGAATTGTCCACAACACTCCTTTAAAAAAAAAAAAAAATATTACTTTATTACTGTATCTCCATCACAGATACAAAAAAAAGTGAAAGCATTGGACGATATTTTGCACACAAGCTCATATTGCAGTCTTCACCTTGCATATAGAGGTAGCTCAGTATCTACATCATAGCTTCCCCTTCCTGCCATAGGACCTTTTGTGGTCTGAAACAGGGCACCATTTTTTTAAAACTTTTTTTTTTTTATCTGAGATGGAGATAATTAAGTCATATATTTTTATAAGAAAGAGTGCTATGGACAATTTTGCTTTTCAATATATGGGTGGTAGTAAAAGGGGGAAAGAGTATAAGTTCTGATTTGGATTTGATAAGCTTAAGCTTCAGATAACAGTGGGAAATGCAGGAAGAGATTGTGGATATACACTTGGTGACACGAGTCAAGAGTGATGGAGCAGAGTTAAATTTGGGTATTATCGGCATAGAGAAGATACTGAAAGCCACAATATTGTATTGGTTCACCAAGAGAAGAGCTGTAGAGTGAGAATAGCAGAGGGCCAAGAACAGAGTCTTGTGGGATCACTACAGAATGAGGAACTGAAGAGGGGAATCCAGCAGGGAAGGAAACACTGAAAAAGTGGTTTGGTAGGTAGGATGTGAACCAGGAGAGGTCTGCGTGACAGAGGCCAATGGAGTAAAGAGTGAGCAGGTGAAGGAGGTGATCAACAGTGTGGAAGGCAGCAGAGAGATTCAGGAGAATTAGAAAGTAGAAGTGACCCTTAGACTTAGCTATGAGTAGGTATTTGTTAGTGCTGTCTCGACTGAGTTCAGAGGATGGAAACTAGATTGCAAAGATCAAAGCAAAGAGTTGGAGAAGAGAATGTGAGTCAAACGGTTGTATATAAGCCACTCAAGTAACATGGAGAAGAGAGAGGGCGTAAGGGGATATAGAGGGAGGTTGGGTCAAGAGAGGGCTTCTTTTGAATGGGCGTGATGAGTGCATGTTTAAAAGAAGCTTTGAATGTGCCGGAAATGAGAGAGGTTAAAAAATTGACTTTGGGTAGGTTTTAGTGCACCAGAGAGGGAGCGGAGGAGATTTGAAGGAATAGGATCAAGGGGCCAAGTTGGAGGGTTAGATGATGAGGACCTGAGGGTGGATGTAGGAGTGTGTGGAGCCTGACATGAAGCTACGTCATGTCTGATGAACCCAATCTTATCTGTGAAGAAGGCAGCAAGGTCTTGGGCCATGATGGTGGAAAAGGGTGCAGGTATGGTTGGGCAGAGAAGGGAGTTTAAGGTGGAGAACAGATGTTGAGGGTTAATAGACACAGTTAGTATGGGTGAGGAAAAGCAGGTTTGTTTGGCAAGGGAAAGGACAGAGTTATGGGAGGACAGTATTAATTTATAGGGGAGGAAATAGGGTATAGAGCGTGCTATTTTCTAAGAACTCTGTCTTGCAAAACCTACACACACCCCTCCGAAGCCGACGTCACATGGGAGTAACGTCAGACATACCCGACGTTTCACTATTCGGCTTCGTAGAGGTGTCTGTAGGTTGTGCGAGTCAGAGTGCTTAGGAGACTGCATCCGTGGGCAGCACAGTGCTCTGATCACGGAGGGAGGGATAGCATTCATAGTGGTTAGTTTACCGCAACAAATTAGCTAGCTATATTGGGATCTAAGAGACGTAGTACTGAGCATACTTATCTAATGCAGCTTACCTACTTTGTATCCATACTTTCCTAAGACCTGTGTCTCAGCTCAGCTGTTATTTATAGCAAGACTAAAGGAGATTTTGCATTACTCCAAGAGATGTTTTTTTCAGCTGACTATTCTATTTAAAATAACAATTGAAGTGATAAAGGCGCTCAACGCTTCATCCCTTGTATGATTGTAATTGACAAATAAACAATACCTACCTTGTGTTCAGCCATCTATGGAGAAGGAGACCCGGTAAGCACGACCATAATCCCCATGGCGCTCCTCCCCCAGTGATTGGCGGAGTGGCTCTTTTCGGCGATCACTGGGGGAGGGACGCCATGGGGATTATGGTCGTGTTTACCGGGTCTCCTTCTCAATAGATGGCTGAACACAAGGTAGGAGGGGATTTGTGGCATACTCCTTTATTTTTATTCTTTTTATCCATATCCTTTTATTTCATTCGGTTCCATCGACATCGGGAGGCCCATGAGGTTTGCGCTGACTATCTTCACACTACAAATACTCCTTTAGATGTCATGGAGGATCTCATGGGGTGATCCCAGAGAACTAGTCGCGTCTTCATGCATTATGGGCGTGTTCATGACGTCAGTTTTGGCGCGAAAATAGGAAATGGTCTTGTGTATATAAAGGTAGTGATGTACATGTATTGCATACTCCTTGATAAAGTGTATGTTTACACGAAACGTGTAGGAGGGTTTTAATTTCCACTTTTAGATGGATCAATAAAGAAGATTTTTTACAATACTTTGGCTTGGGACCCACTTTGGCGGTGCGCTGGTTTTTCTCTTTGTTCTATTTGACTATTCTATTTAGACAGGACTGGCCGACTCCCTTCATTAGGGCTGCTCATTTTCTACTTTATAGTGGAGGTTACATCACAGGCTACCACTTTTTAGCTGCTGCGTACTACGAGGAACTAACCTATCTCCTCCTAGTCCACTTAACTCACCCCCCTCACCAGCAACGGTATAACTTACCAGGAAAAGATTATTTTTACTGATTGGTTAGGTGGTTCATCTTGAGTAGATTTGCCAATGCTCTAGTGCTATCCACATCTGCCCTGCTATCCCCTGTTTAACCTATCAGACTGACCTTCTACTGGCAACAAAGGTATACCCAACTTATTACAGTCAGAGATACTATTATGTCAATGTTGCTGCAACTATTCGCCTACTGCTCAACCTCAGAGCACATACCCACCTCTGTCCATTTTTAAAAAAAAGTTGGTTTCTTCGTGTAAAGTTTGTGTGCCATGGTTGTGGCTTATGTTATTGCAGGTTACGTTTGGTGGCAGGAGCCATCATGTCTAAGGATGGTCTTGGCCTGAGGTAGGGATGTAAGAAAGGAAAAGAAAGTAGGTAACATGATACTTTATATTGAACCAACAACGGTTATGTGTATATAAGTGTCCATCAGGTATGGCTATTTTTGCCTTTTTCATTTTCCTGTTTTTCTTTTCACGTGAAATAAGAGACACATGTGGCTACAGTTCGTTTCTGCCTTCCGTCTACAATTAAATATAAAGTATAGAATAGACATTAGGGTACTTGGATACATGGACTAATGTGACTACAAATATATTTTATCTTCTTGACCAATTTAAAATAAATTACATTCATACAACAATATTTTGTTAAGCTTTCAATTATGAAAACATCCATCTTTGCTGTAATACCATACCATCCTAAAACAACTCATTTTGCAATATATGTGCTTAATATCAAGAATTAGTAACAACAACAAAAAATGTTATATGTGAATTAAAATCAATGACTGTTTAAAAAAGGATATATTTTTTTATTTGTTATTATAGTAATTGTTTATGTTTTCTAAGCAAATAATATTGATTCAAAACAATATATATTAACTGAATACTAAACATGTTAAAGCCCAAAGACGTAATTGTGTATTCAACAATAGGTTGAATTATGTTCTTCCAACACAATGTTTTTTTTCCCATTAAAACTGTGATAGTTGTGATTGAGTCACTTTCTCGTGGAAACTCCCATTTACTTAAATGAAAGTTTCCATCCAATAGTGCCCCAATTAATGAAGTTATAAAGAAATGTGTACACAATACACATTGTAATGACTAATGCACCAACAGACAATGCATTTCAAATGGCTCCTGCAAAATACACTACAGCTGTGTTTCCCAACTCCAGTCCTCAGGGAACCCCAACAAGTCAGGTCTTAAGGAGATCCCTGCTCCAGCATGGGTGGGTCAATTGTGCTGGCTCAGTCAAAATGACTGAGCCGCTGATTGACCCACGTGTGCTGGAGCAGTGATATCCTTAAGACCTGACCTGTTGGGGTTCCCTGAGGACTGGAGTTGGGAAACACTGCACTCCAGTGCATTGACTAACATAGAAATATGTGTGATCTATTGTTACATTCAGTATAGTGTAATCTTTGTACATGTGTAGCCCAACTTATGTTCTCTGGGGCACTGCAAAAAAGGCTCTGTTATCTTGTTGCTGTTGGATTTACACTATTTTTTTATGCAACTTACCAGGAAAGCAGGACAACAGAATAAACCTCTAGCTACATCCATACAACCAGTGAATCATCGTTGATCTTTGATCTGTGATATCCACAGCTATATTTGAAAGATATTATGATAATGTAGCAGCCAACGGCTGAAATAACATCTGTAAATGCATGAAAATTATTATAAAATACCTAGTATGTGTTACAGTTATGTTTAAATTTGATATATTACTTCTAACTATTTATATAGCTTTAAGATATTAGACCTTGTTCATGATAATGTCATCTTCTATATGCCCAGGTAAATGGAGAATACATTGATTACATTGGTACTTCCAATCAGACCATCAGCCCTGTGACAGAGTTCATAATTTTTGGGTTTCCAAGCCTACAAAGATTCCAGACATTGCTGTTTTGTGTTTTTCTCTTTATATACCTCTTCACAGTCACAGGGAATGGCACCATATTCCTCCTTGTCATGCTGGACAAGCAGCTTCAGACTCCCATGTATTTCTTCGTCAGCAACTTATCCTTCATAGATATGAGTTACACCTCGGTTACCGTCCCTAAGATGCTGGCAAAGTTCCTAATGAATATGGACACCATTTCCGACACTGGCTGTTTCATGCAGATGTATTTCTTTCTCTCTCTGGCAGCAGCTGAGTGTCTGCTTCTGGCTGTAATGGCTTATGATCGTTATCTAGCCATCTGCTGCCCACTTCATTACCACACCATCATGACCAGAAGGTTATACATCTTCTTATCTGCTGCAGCATGGACTGGGGGATTTGCAGCTCCGGGGACTGTTTTAATTTTAGTTTTGAGGCTGCCTTTCTGTGGCCCAAATATTATTCACCATTATTACTGTGATCACCCACCTTTACTGCAGTTGGCTTGTACGGACACCTCTATAAATGTTGCAGTTGGTTCTTCAATTGGTGCTTTTATTATTTTAATAAGTTTATCCCTAGTTGCAATATCATACATTAAAATCATACTGTCAATCCTCAAAATAGCCTCCAGTGAAGGACGTAGAAAAACATTCTCCACCTGTGCTTCCCATTTTGTTGTTGTGAACATGTTTTATTTACCGCTAATATTCATGTACATCCGCCCAACTGCATCCTACTCCTCTGATGTGGACTCGCTGGTGGCCATGATGTATACAGTAATAACACCCATGATGAACCCCGTCATATACAGTATGAGAAACAAAGACATTAAAAACGCTTTCAGAAAGAAAATAAGAATTAAATGGCCCTCGTGCTTGAAACTGAGAATGCATCATATCATTTAAATAAAAAAAAGTTCTGCAGTACAGAAAAATGTGTACATATACAAATAATGGTGATTTATACTATAAAATAATGAATCAAACTGACCAAATCAGTGCATAGAATATACAGTAAACAAAAATATGTGCAAATAAGCTAAAAAAAAAAAAAGGCCAAACATAGGGAAGCATGTGAACGTGACTAATAAGCACGGAATAAATATTGCAGGTAACCCCCCTGTGGGAATATGAGAGGCTTCTGCTAATAAAATTGGATGAAAGGGCATCAAATCTAGAGAAAGTGGAAAAGAAAATCCAGGTAGGATATTTAAAGCCTGTTGTGAATTCCAACATTCATCCGTTTTGAAGTGACCACGAAACCATAGGATTGTGTTGGTGCCACCAGGTTAGTCATTGTACTTGGGACTTAGTGCCTTTATCAGACTTTACCATTCACGTGGCAAAGGTTTGGACTTAGCCGGCACAGAAGATGCTGATGTCATCTGATGCGCATCAGTTACTGTTGTGCCTCTTTCTATCTGGCCGAGCAGCATCATAATTGCGGTTTCCAGCGGAACACGCTAGACCCACCAGAAGGAGACACAGATGGCTCCTGCGGAGCATCTATTCATCTAGCGTTCCCTCCCACCCCCTCTTCCTCCCATGGTCCAGGGAGGACGGTCCTTGCAACCCTCACCTACCTTGATGATCTGGATTGGATGGGGATGCGACGACTCATGTCCTCCCAAGGATACACGGTTTATGTCCTATTGCATTTAACTCATTTTTATTTTGTACTGTACTTGCATATCTTACCACTGTAACCATTAACATTTTATCATGCAAACTATTCTTTTCCACTTTCTCCTCATCATTTAAATTTCTTCCTAGATCCCATTGAAAATAGTCTGTGCGGAGGAGTCCCATGCTACCTCTGTACATCTATATTTTGCACTACTTAAATGAGTGATGAATGGAACACAGACATGAATATCTTACTATTTTATAAAAAAAAGTTTTGTCCACCCATCCATGAGATAGAGCTCATCAGTGACTTCAAAATGCACATAGCCTGGTAGCAGATATGGAGAGTCAGATAGCTATAAAGTTAAGACAGAAATAAGACAAAGAAAGAGTGTCAGTTGATGTGAGGAGAAAGCAAGAATGCTGTAGGAGAAAGAGGCAGAAGGAATTGATGATATCACAAGGTATTAAATTAAAGATTTGCGGTAGAGAGAGTGAAGGAAGGGAGAAAGAGGAGTGTGAGAGGATGGAGCAGAGAAAGTGGGGAGAAAAAGTCAAACCTGTCATTATTTTGCAGAGGGCGGGTTGGTGCCCAAAGCGCGCATGTGCTGAGTCCTAGTTTAAAAAGTATTCAAACTTAAATCTTCTTCACTGGTTATGGCTACCTTATAACTGGACAGCAAAGGGGATAAGAACCATGATCATTTAATTAAAAATATTGAAAATTCAGACAGTGTATAGCACACTCACAAGTATAATATTTTTTTTTAAATATGTCCATCTCCAGTAGTAAGCCATGGGGTAGAGTTGTTGTAAGATACTATAAACTAACCTGTTGAAATAGTAGATGGGGTGGTATCTGCTATTGGTTTAGAAGATTTCTGGTGTATGCGTGTATATACTCTAGCTTTTAAAAAATAGAATGCAACCTAATCAGAGTTAGTAACTTTTACTGAAACACAAATGCAAGCGAGTCCCCTTACCCTGCCTCCGGTGTGGGGGATCTGGTCAGTGGTACCCCGGAGCTCCGCACGATCAGGAGGTGGGGGAGGACATTTTGAGAGTTGCGCATGCACAGTACGGCGAGGCGTGCATGTGCAGTGGTGGAGGCAGCGGCCATCTTAGGATAGCTCCGCAGATGCAGCTGCAGAACTACAAGTCTCAGAATCCCTAGGGGGAGGGACTATACCACATGGGACTGCCCAGCCAATAAGATTGTAGCAAGGGGGAAAACAGGATATCCTCTGCTTGCAGGGAACACACGCGCCAGTCCTAATGGAGGAAGCGAAGAAGAAGGTAGTTTCCAGGGAGAAGTGATTCCTGGCCTGGGATTAGGTCTTGCCCCCTTGGCCCCAGTTAGGCCCTGAGCCATAGAGGAGTGTTGTAGGGAAGGCCTCAGATAGGGACTCTACCCTACTGATACTTCTGCACCGGTGAACGGATGGCCATGCGGTGCTCTGCGACCTGGAATCAAGCCGCAGTACTCCAGAACAATCAGTTGAGACCCTCCATCTGGAGATAACCCCACGAGGTGGATCAGGATCCTTAGGAGAGAGGGGATTTGTGTTGGAGGCCCCGTTGCATGGGACCTGCTCCAACTCCCTATGCTTTAACCAGCTGAGTTCCACTAAGGTGTCCAAAGAGAATTACCTTGGTCTGCAGTGGTTTCCTGTCAAAGGACAGCTACTCTATAGGGGGACCACTGCTACAGTGACGAAACACCACTGAAACCCCAGGGCAGACTGCACCTGTGCGAAAGCTGTTAATAATGGGCCACCACTCTATGCCTAAGAAAGACAACTAGGACAACATTTAAAAAAAGTTGTGTTCTATTATTGGCTGTATGACTTCTTGCTGTGATCCAGCAGAAGAAAAAAACACTTGCCTTGTTTCATGTGATCCCCATGTTTAGCATCTCATTATTCCTTTACACAGGTGTAAAACTATATCCAAAAACATACAGTAAATTATCTGTACAAGTAAATTGCTTACAGTGCTCTCAGGCTCAATCAGCAACACTTTGGAAAGGATTGCATTGCACAGCTGTCTAACACTGGCAGGATAACATAAGGAAAAGATAACATTTTGGCAAAACATGCAATTACCCTAGGAATCAAGCATAACATTGTTCTCTGTAGTGCCAATATAAGCTTAAACATGAGGTTGTTTACAAATGGCATAAGACGCCTCTTAAGCTTGAAAGACTGAATTTCTGAAATAAATAATACTATGTAATATTTTTTTTCTGTATTCCTTTGTCTCTGGAGAATTCTACAACCCATTATTACAGCACCAAAAAGTTTTCACCCTGATACTGCCAGATCTGCCAGTTTAACAATTCATTGCTGGCCTCTCTGCCATTTTTGCGCAGCAATATTTAATTTAGATGGTACCAACATATCCAGCAATACATTACAAAATAATATACTACCTTACAACAGAGGCAACTATTATCCTTTTCAGTACTCTTGAAGTCTGGAATTCACTTACCGTAGTACACAACAGGCTCCTTCTGCTTATAAGACAGGCCGAGATACGGGTGGAAATTTCAGGTGAGAAAAGTGGGAAGGAGAAATAGATTTGTATGTCGTCTGCAAAAAATGGATGTTAAATCCAGGGGAGGAGATGAGATCAAAGAGGGTGGCTGTGTATAGGGAAAAGAGGAGAGGACAAAGGACAGACCCTTGGAGCACGCCCACTTGGAGGCTGGAGGGCCGAGAGGATGAATTTTTGAAGATGACAGAATAGGAGCAGTGAGAGAGATAGGATGAGAGCCTTGAGAGGGCGGTGTCAGTGATCCCAAGGTTGATGAGCGTACAGATGAGAGTGAGGTGATCAACGGTGTCAAAGGCTAAAGAGAGGTCGAGGAGTATGAGTATGGAGGAGAGTTTTGAGTAGTGAGCTTGGGAGTGAAAGTTGTGGATGGTGAGGAGGGCGGTTTAGAAGAGTGTGAGGGACGGAAGCCAGACTGGACATTGGGAATGAGGGAATGGGTGTGGATGAAGCTGGAGAGTTAGTTGTGCACAATCCGTTCGAAGAGTTTGGAGACGTATGGAAGGAGTGAGATAGGGCGAAAGTTGGAGGGAAGGGTCAAGAGTTTTTTTTGAGGAGAGGGATGATTACCACAGTTTTTAAGGAGTCTGGGTATTGTCCTCTGTATAGGGAGAAGTTAAAGAAGGAGATGAGATATGGGGAGGAGGAATGGGAGGAGAAGAGGGATGAGGGAGTGTTGAATAGGGTCAGAAGGGGATGTGGTGAGATGAGAGTGTTTGATTTTTGAGAGGCGATCATCGTCAGAGATTGAGCAGAAGGAGGGGAAAGTGTGGGTGGGTGTGGTGGATGGAGGAAAAGGGGGGACAGCAGTGGGGAAGGAAGCATGGATGATATTAATTTTTTGTGAGAAGTAGGAGTCAAGGTTCATGGCTAAGAGGGGGAGGGTGGCTTAGGTGAGAGAAATGGGGAGGGTCATAGCAGATTGTTTAGGGTGGAGAATAGTTGGCGTGGAAGAGGTGATAGTGATTTGATTAGGGTGTTATAGTATATATATATTTACAATTTGAGAGAGGAGGTGTATTGTTGGAGGAGGGATTGGAAGATAGCAAGTGAGGATGGGGAACGGAAAGATTTCCATGATCTCTCAGCTGTGCGAAGGAGAGACAGAGTGTTTTAATTTGGCTTGTGAGCCAGGGTTGAGGTGGCTTTGTGGTGGGACCCACAGGGTGGAGTGGTGCCATTGAATTGAGGGAGGAGGATAATGCAGAGTTGAGGGTGGATAGGGCAGAGATCAGTGCGAGAGATGAAAATAATGTGAGTGGGGGGAGGGGTGTTGAGGTGGAGGAGGTAAGGGAGGATGAGTCAATGGATTTGAGGTTTCTGCAAAGGAGGGGATTGGGTGGAGATGAGGAGAATTGAAGAGCAGGGAGTGTGAGGCAAAGGATGGTGGAGAGGAGGAGGTGAGGACAATGAGCATTGTGGGGAACTCGGCATGGCATCTTGCCATGAGGAAAAATTTGAGGGTGCCTCCGTGTATGTGGGTGAGGGGAGATTTAGTGAGAGAGAGGATGGGGCAGAGGAGAGGATAGTTGGTGAGGGACTGATAATGATTTGTGAGGTTGGTGTGAACAGTGGTTGTTCAGCAAGGGATAGGCATAATTGTAGTGGGGATAGACAATGGAGGTGTCAGTTATTGAAGGGGCAGTCTGTATAGGGGTAAAGGGTACAGTTAGTGGGGTAGTCATTTGTAATGGGGATGGTCATTTGTTAGCATTTGAGACAGGATTAATTCATTTTGAGAGCTCTAGGAAGGGAACAATCAGATTTTGGAAGCAATGGGGAAGGGAACAATTAATTAGGAATCACTGGGAAAGGGAACAATCTATCCATAAATACCTAGATGCAAAAAAATAAACGTCACGTGGAAACAGGACAAGCTCCTTGCAACCAGAGTAGACAAAGGAAGTAGGCAAAAGAACACTATTCAAAGCACAGACATAGCCAAATGAATCCAATAACTGTGTAACCTGAGGACGCCTTGTTGACTCAACATATCAGCGTCTGATAAAATCCCTCATTCTGATGATATCATCAAGGAGCTGCTGAGCCATCGAAGGCCGTGATGTTAGCACGTTGCGCGGTGGCACTCAATAAGCCATAGGGGGATCGGTGGAGCTTCACAGAAGCGTCTCCATTTTTGTGGTTGTGCATGCCGACACCCAGGTGCATGGAGGGAGATTGCGGAGTATCCTGACGTCAGCACGTCACATAGTTGTTTTCTGTATGAATATAGGGTAGTCGTGGAGTGCCACAGGCGCTTGCAGATACATAAAAATGTGGGGAGGAAAAAGATAAGTTAGATTTACAGAGGAATTAATTAATAATTAAACCATTAAGGTAAATAATTGGTAAACACCTCCTGCCTCTCCCTCAGAAGGTGTAATCAGGTGTAATATACACCAAATAACTGGGTTGAACTGAACACGACTTAGATATAATAAAGGGAATTTATTCCTTAGATAGGTGAACACAACAGATGGTACAAATAACAGACAAGAAATAACACTTACTTAGGGATTGAAATGATGAAGTAATCAGGAAACAGGATTAGCAATTCATATATCAATCAGGCATCAAGTTGTTGGTAAGAATGAAGACACTGAGTATAGGACTGACACTGGTTTATATGTAATTCCAGTCCTATACCTTATCATTGAGTGTAGATTATTGGAGAACAATTATCTGCACCCAGTCTCTAACGTGGGAACATTGATAACCCATGCCCCCAGCTAGTTGGCACATGCGTACTCCTAGCCCTGGGGGTCTCATTTCTTGAGCCCCACACCAAAAGTCAGGGCGCCTACATGTCTACCAGACCTGGATCTGGTCAGGAAACCTTTTGTTTGTAGGTGTGAATTATAACACTTACAGACCACTCAAGCCCTGCGTTTCTCCGCCCTAATTATACAGCCAGAGTGGCTGAGCCTTTGATCAGGGGGTCTGTTGTAGACAATGGGTCGCCCCCCTGAGCATTTACATTAACCAGATTCAGAAACCTTCGCTGGCTTTTCTCCCTGCTTCGAAATACATAATAGTTTTTAATATCAAGACATAGTAAAATAATCAGTTTGGCTGGGCCAAGCGGGCTGAAACTTGCCAGTCCCTCAAGCCGGAGGTGACTCTCCATGGTGGCCAAGTTTCAGCTCGCTGCTACTTACCTGGCTGGAGATACACAAATTGTATGTCCTGGGAGTCACGCCGTCCTCGGCGTGCTCCTCACTTACCCGTGGTGCCGCCGGGCTCTCCCGCGTCTCGTAGCGATCCTCCCTCCAGGAAGCTGATCGCCATATTGCCTAGGCGTGCGCGCGCATGTCAGCGCTCCCCTTCTAGTGTCAGGCCTGGGCGTGTACTCGGTCACGCGCCCGCAAGTACGGCCACACGGGGCGCGTCCACATGGAGGAGCACCAGCCTCTTAAAGGCATATCTCCTCTTTACAATGCCTCAATCAAATGTGCTTGTTCGTCTAGTCCCTCCTCCAGGGGTGTCTCTGGACCCTCAGCCTGGCCCATTCACACCACCCCACCTTGCTACTCTGCCATTGGACCCTCGTGCCTATAGCTACAACTTCAAGCTACTCATCGGCTGAGCATAGAACCAGTTGTTCTCATCACTCTCTGCCTCCCTAGTCCTGTCTTGTCCTGTCTTGTTTTGCAGTCTTCCTCGTGTACCGAACCGGCTTCCTCTACGACTACCCGCACCTCTGGCATCCCGAACTCGGCATACGGCAACACGACTCTCCGCACCTCTGGTATCCCGAACCCGGCAAACGGTAAACGATTACGTCCTTCTCTCTAACCCCGGACTTGGCAAACAGCACCCTCTACCATCCATACCTCTCCTGACGTGCCCTCGTGGCTGTGGGTGGCGTTATATCCTATCCCACCTCAGCACCGCGGTCCCGTCTCGTTTGTGGTGAGCACGTCCTGACATTATGCTCAGCCCAACAAACATGGACCCCGCTGAGGTGGAGCATACTTTAAATGCCCATACAAATCTCTTCACCAGGCTAGAGACTTATCTGGAACAAGCTGATAGGCGGATGGATACGTTACAGCAAATCCTTCATTCCCTTACCGTTCAAGTCCGAGCTCTCAGTCGGGAACCTTCACCCGTGGCTTCCACAGCCTTCGCAACCGCCTTTCCAGCACCTCCGTTTGCTTTGGAACCTCGTATTCCTGCTCCCAAACACTATGCTGGGGATCCCCAAAGATGTAGGGGCTTCCTTAACCAATGCCTCATCCAATTTCGACTCTCGCCCTCTTGTTTTGTCTCTTCTGTCTCCAGGGTCGGCTATATCGTGGCTCTTCTCATCGACGAGGCGCTGGCATGGGCTTCTCCCATCTGGGAACAACAAGTTCCCCTCACACAGTACATCGATCTCTTCGTTCAGGAGTTCCGAAGAGTCTTCGACACCCCTGCACGGCAATTAACGGCAGCATCATCACATAACCCAGGGACATCGACCCGTTGCCCGGTACGCTGTGGAGTTCCGCACACTTGCTGCTGAGACGGGATGGAATAATGAAGCACTATCTTCAGCGTTTTGGCAAGGTCTGTCTGAATCCCTATAGGATGAGCTCGCAGCGCGGGAACGTCCCACTGACCTAGAGGATTTGATCGGTCTGTGCGTTCGAGTGGACCAGCGTCTGCAGGAGCGGAGGACTGAACGTTCTCTTTACCGTCAACGGGTTTCAAGGCATCTTGCTCCATTGTTCATGGCTCCTACACTCCCTTCCGGGGACGCCCCGGAACCAATGCAGTTGGGAGGTAACAAGCTGTCTGCTGCCGAGAAACAACGTTGGCGCAATGCCGGTCTCTGCATGTACTGTGGCAATTCCGGTCACATAGTACCCCAGTGTCCCCACAAGCCGGGAAACGCCAACTCCCAATAAAATCCCGGAGAGTTTCGTTGGGAATACTGACACTTTCTCCCATCATCAAAGACGTCCTTCCCACCAGGATAATGTTGCCAGTAACATTGTCTGGAGAGGGGTTTCACACTCAAGCACGGACGTTCATTGACTCCGGTTCCGCAGGCAATTTCATCGATGAGACTTTTGCTAGACGGAACAATATTCCATTTATCAGTAAGAAGACGCCAGTAGGTCTGGAGGCCATTGACGGTCGACCTCTACAGCCGGCATTCATCACGCTACAGACGGTGCCTCTCCTACTGCTGCGGAGATCATTACCCTCGATGTTATCCACACTCCCTCTGTTGAGCTGATTTTGGGTCTTCCTTGGCTTCAACTCCATAATCCTTGCATCGACTGGACGGATTGGGAACCCATCCAGTGGGGTGCTCCTTGTGCCAAGACATGTACCAGGATTTTCCAGAAGATTGGTGGGTTGTCTACCCTGCCAGAGAAGGTCGACTCCCTACCTTCTGTGTATTGGGAATTCCGTGATGTGTTCGACAAGGCACGTTCCGAGGTTCTACCTCCGCACCGTCCTTTCGACTGTCCAATTGACCTACTACCCGGGGCACCTCTTCCCAGAGGACGATCCTATCCTCTCTCTCTCCCAGAGACTAAAGCCATGAACACTTACATTGCAGAGAATTTAGAGAGGGGTTTCATCCAAAAGTCTTCCTCTCCAGTCGGAGCAGGCTTCTTTTTCGTCCAAAAGAAGGACGGTTCTCTTCGTCCATGCATAGACTACCGGGGTTTGAATAACATCACACGCAAGAACCCCTCTATCCTCAGGAGTACCAGTGGTTGACAAGCGCATCTCCCGGCTGAAAGACTTATGGACGAGGATTCAGGAGAACTTAAAGGTTGCCACAGGGAGACAGAAACTCCAGGCAGACCGCCTTCGACGCCCGGTCCCGGAATTCGTCCCAGGAGACAGGGTTTGGCTTTCTTCCAGGAATATCCGACTAAAGGTGCCTACCATGAAGCTAGCACCCAAGTTCCTCGGTCCCTTTCCTGTGGTCAGGAGGATTAATCATGTGGCTTATCGCCTGCACCTTCCACCCTCGATGAAGATCCCTTCAGTCTTTCATGTATCTTTGCTTAAACCAGCATTCCACAGTCCTCGCTTTTCTAAGACCACGTCTCCTCCACTTCCTCTTCTGGAAGGTCAACAGGAGTACGAGGTTCAGTCTATCCTGGATTCTAGGATTTCCAGAGGAGGAGTACAATACCTGGTCCACTGGAGGGGTTCGGACCAGAGGAACGTTCCTGGATTCCCCACCGGGATCTCCAAGCGCCTCGACTCGTCCAGGCTTTCCATCGTAAGAATCCCTCCAAGCCATGTCATGGACGCCCGGAGGTCGCCCCTGAAGGGGGGGGTACTGTAAGGTCCTGGGTGTCACGTCGTCCTTGGCGTGCTCCTCACTTACCCGTGGTGCCGCCGGGCTCTCCCGCGTCTCGTAGCGATCCTCCCTCCAGGAAGCCGATCGCCATATTGCCAAGGCGCGCGCGCGAACGTCTGCGCTCCCCTTCTAGTGTCAGGCCTGGGCGTGTACTCGGTCACGCGCCCGCAAGTACTGCCACACGGGGGCGCGTCCACATGGAGGAGCCCCAGCCTCTTAAAGGCATATCTCCTCTTTACAATGCCTCAATCAAATGTGCTTGTTCGTCTAGTCCCTCCTCCAGGGGTTTCTCTGGACCTATCCCTGCCTCAGCCTGGCCCATTCACACACCCCCACCTTGCTACTCTGCCATTGGACCCTCGTGCCTATATATACCCTACAGCTTCATTAACTCCTCAGCTGAGCATAGAACCAGTTGTTCTCATCACTCTCTGCCTCCCTAGTCCTGTCTTGTCCTGTCTTGTTTTGCAGTCTTCCTCGTGTACTGAACCGGCTTCCTCTACGACTACCCGCACCTCTGGCATCCCGAACTCGGCAAACAGCAACATGATTCTCCGCACCTCTGGCATCCCGAACCTGGCAAACGGTAAACGATTACGTCCTTCTCTCTAACCCCGGACTTGGCAAACAGCACCCTCTACCATCCGTACCTCTCCTGCCCCGACCTGGACTCCCAGACCACTCTACTCTCAAGACGTGCCCTCGTGGCTGTGGGTGGCGTTATATCCTATCCCACCTCAGCACCGCGGTCCCGTCTCGTTTGTGGTGAGCACGTCCTGACACAAATACAGTTTAAAACCCTTTTTACTTTAATGCAGGATTCTCTGCTCTATAAATAAATCTCTGCTTTCCACTCTCCCATTGAAATCAACGGGCTTCGCCACTATAGGCTTTCAATGGAGCAAATCCGCCGTTGAAATCAATGGGCTCCGCCGCTATAATCTTTCAATGGAGCAACTCCGCCATTGAAGTCTATAGGAAAACCACCATTCTTTATATTCGCCCATACTCCGTCTGGTTTATCGGAGAGGGCTGGGAATGGCCATGAGAACAAAATCCCAGCCCTCTGGTCCTCACAGAACCGGAGATACGAGCTACACATTTTACACTTTCGGACTTAGCCATTTCTTCCCGCTGCTTTTCCCTCCACCATTGGAGTCAATTGCGCGACCCTCTTAGTGAGCGTGACCCTTTACGGGGTTCCTTGATTCTTGGACCCGGTGGTGGTCGAGTGTGGGGGTTCCTAGGATCTAGGCGAAAATAATTTTATTCCTGGGTGCCCTAGAACCTAAGTTTCCCACACCAATTGTGCTTGACCTTGAACAAGTGTGATAAAAGCTCTTTTTAAGATATTGTATCCGCTTCTGCGGTTTGCGGTTTGGATGGCTGCCAACCCGTTCCTGGAGGTCAGCGTCGAGTAATCCCCATTGAAATGAATGGCTCCATTGACTTACAATGGGGAACTGCCGCTCCACCTCTTGGGGTGCCACCTGCTGATCTTCTATGGAAACGGGCCCAAACCGCCGGATTCGCCATAGGATTAAATGGAGCTGCAATGGCGATTTATGGGACACTGCAAAATGGAGCCTGAAAAGGCGGGAACATGGAACAAAGGGCTATAATCACTTCCTAACTATTAACCCTTCTCCTCCCGAACGGATCCCAGTGTGCGTGTGTGGTGCAGACACGGGAATGGTGACAATACATTATAACAGGGGAATATACGTTTGGATGTTGCAGCAAGGTAAAACCACATTCCTGGACCACAGTCCAGTTAACCCCTTGCCTCCCATGTGAGGTCAGGGGGTGGCCATACGGGGTGCAACCCCTTTAATACCGGGCCAATCCCCCTCTCCCTCTACACAGGCTTTATATAAGGCCTGATGAGAACAAGAAATTGAGCGCAAAATGCTGTGTATTAGAAAGTGTATATTTGATAATAAATATGACGTAAGTTGTTGAATAGTTCTGTGATGGGTGCAGCAATGGTGTAGATTCGTTCCAAATCCTCTATAGAGGTAGCAGCAAGAAGGGTCTGAAGCGCACTCTTGAAAGGGCGTTAGGGGTAGGATCAAAACGCCCCTTGAAGAAGTCGAATCTGACAAAACGCATTGGGCTCCACTGCAGAGAAAAAGTACAGCCTACTGAACCAGAGGGAGTGTGGAGGATCACCCAGGACATTTGAACCCTTACATATATTGATTTTCTGTGGATGGCCACCACGAGGGCTTGCTATAACCAGGGGTTCTCCAGGACTGCACCACTCACTACCTGACCCAGAAGATACTTCTGTCTACGTTTGCTTACTTACCTGTTGTCATATTCTCTAGCCTGCTGTTCCCATGCTTGGCCACCGGGACTGCTGCCACTCTCAATGTCTGGTTCTAGCCTGCAGTACCTATACTTGCCCACCGGGAGTGCTGCTGCTAAACTAAGGAACATTCCAGACTCTGATATTGACACCTCTGCACCTGTGCTCCACCTCCCAGCCTGCCTACTGTATATAAACCTCCCTTTCCTGTTCCTCTTTGCCTGTTTATACTGGTTCCTTAGCTTCTGCAAGGTTCCTGTGTTTACTGTTGTGCTAGCTATTGCTATCATCCTGTTCCAGTTTCCTCGTTGCCGACCTCTGCTTGTTTCCTGACTTCGCTACCTGCCGCCTGCCTCGGACCCCTGCTTGTTTCCTGACTTCGCTACCTGCCGCCTGCCTCGGACCCCTGCTTGTTTCCTGACTTCGCTCCCTGCTGTTCCTGCCACTGGGATCCATTTCAGCCGAAGTCCAATCCTTGACACCTGTAAGTGTTTGCTATTTGTTATTATTGCTTTACATAAAGTTTTCTACATTATCCCTGTGTCCTCTGCTTTCCTTTGCCGGGAGTATCCTGTCCTTCCAGTGACAACTCATCACATCATATAAGTTGATTACTTGGAACAACCAAAATGCTTATATTGCTTATTTGTATTTTGTTTGTTTTTTGAATGGGTAAAAGCACTGTCTAGCCATCTTTGGTTAATAGCACTTTTACCCATTCTGTTGTTGCTTCTGGGTTTGGGTGAAGCTTGTAGTTGCCCAAGGGTGGGTGTTTAGGCCTTGTGGGAGGGTAACATTATCTTAGTGGTTTTAAAAGCTAAGGTAATGAAGTGCTTAACTTCTGCTGCCACCCTCCCACAAGGCTAAGCCCCCACCCTGTGGCAACTATAAGCTTCACCCACCTACCAACAACTATGCAGTGCCTGATTTGTAACCCTTTCATTACCTTAGCAGTTAGCCGCTAAGGTAATGAAAACGGCAGCAATGTTTTTTTTCCTCCCCAAGATTTATACCTAAGGATGACGGTGACCTCTGGACACCTGCGGAGTCCACCCAGAGAACACTAGGGCACCCGTGTGGACCACCCAGAGGCCCCCGAACACCACCTGGGACCAACCAGAGACACACGCGGGGACCAACAGGAGATATCCGGACTTACACGGGGACCACACAGAGATACCCGGACACACTCGGGAACCTCCCGGAGATACCCAGACACACGTGGGGACCACCCGGAGATACCGGTCACCTGCGTGGACAACTCGGAGGCCTCCGTAGGCCCCTTGAAACCTTTGTGGACCCCCAGAAACCCCCTAGAGACCCATGGGGGTCCCTGCGGGTCTCCGGAGGCTCCCCACCATCCTCTGTGATTATTCCTGTTAAGAAAAAAAAAGACTCACTCTGCAAAATGATACCTATAAAACAGAACAGCACATTGTGACATCTAATCCATAATTATAAACAATTATGGAAACCATCCAATGAGTAATGAACAATCTAATAAGCACTTGACTGCTAATCACTTCCAATTAAAAGTACAGTATATTTTTTTCTAATTACTTTTGAAAACGTCATAAAATCCAATGATAACCCATTTAGCAGAGGCCTTTTTTTTAGCCAACAGGGAATTATACTAAAAACCTTAAAGGCCTCACACGATTAAAGACAAAAAATCATTCAGTTTTACTCTAATACCTGAGTCAAAGCTGATGAAGTGATGACAACTCCCTACTGATTATTTTGAAAATCTGGTAAAGAAGAAAGATAAATACAAATAGAGCAATTAGTTTTAACAATAAAGTCCAGTAATCTGACATCTTCATTTTGACTGTGAAGTGTCCAGAACATACTGTATATACAGCAATCACACATAGGGCTCTAAGATTTTGTATCTATAACAAAAGATACAATTAAACACAATAAAGATAATCAAAAGCAAACAATCAATAATAGGAACTTTTTTTTATCCTAATAACCAATACAGAGGGATATAATATACTGTAAATCCCATGACACTAGATCAGGCAGAGGTTGATCAATAAAGGCACATCTAAATGATCAAAATAAATTAATATTATGATAATAATCATGATGGTAATTTCCCAGTCAATCCACATATTACAATATTAGTTTACAAATAACATGAGAAATAATTTTCTTCATTTAATCCAAAATTGTACATATCATTCAGGGTTTTGTCCTAATACAATGTTGTATTGGATTTAATATCCTTTTAAACATCTTATTTGTTCTGTTATTTTTTAACTTTTATTTGCTAATTTGTTTGGGTGATATCAATGGTGACTTGTAATAAAAATAGGGTTACTTACCCCACCCTGGATGAAGACCATACTCATCGTCAAGGCAGAAGCCCACAAGAACCAATCCAATAAAGTGTCAATGCCGAAACATAAAAAATCCATATTAACAAATCCAGGGCCCAATGGCCACCATAAAAAAGTTAATTATAAATAATCCAAGACCTGATGGCCTAAACAAAACCTCCAAAACCAAAGCAATGACAAATAATCCAAAACCAGGTGGCCTTCTGATAATCTAAGGTGGCCTGCAACGTGGGATCCTCAACTTCTCCCAAGGCCCTCGTTCCTCTGTTGATTGAAGAATGTCTTTGGTGGGTATTTCTTCTTTCATCTTAAAAGCACACTAGGCAGTAGAACTATCCAGCAGCTGATCCAGCTCGTTGTCAGAGCTGATGCTCTGAATAGCAGAGTTACCATGTTAAATTCTGCAGCACGGGGACTGTCAGCAACTCTCGATCTCAAGGAGGACATCCTGGGAAAGCTAGTCCCCATCATTTAGAAGATCTAAAGCCCACTGCAACCTCCCCATTTGGCAGAGTAAGCTATCTAAGATAGCGCCCAGTGCCTAAGGACTCAGGAACCCCTGCAACAGCTTTGTTTACCTGGGTAAGCCATTCAAGCTGGTGCTCAGCACCTAGAGCATTAGGAGACCCTTGTTACCTCGTTTTATTTAATGGTGGTTTTTTAAACTGTGTTTTTGCATGTGTTGTTCCCTGCTGGCTCCTATCAGAATAAACCCCTAATTTATTTAGCCCTTAGTCCTTTCTGGTGCTTGCGAGTTCAGTGTAAATCACTATTCTTCGGTGACAGATTATATTAATATAGATTTCTATATTTGTTTTACAACTAGATTTCTAATTGTATTCTAGTGATTCTAATCCTTGATTAGGGACCTCATGTAAATGAAGCATTGTCAGGCTTTCTAGTGGGATGAGTTAATGTCCAATAATATCTGCATTATAAATAATCTGTAACCAAATTGATGGATTTTATGTATGGAATAAAACTACACCTGATTTTAATGCCAGATTTCTGAACATCTTTTCTTTGTTTGGTTTGGAGATCATCGAGACAAAGGGGCACTAGAGTGGAGACCTCTCCTGATATTGTCATGGGAACATCTGTATGTGTTTTCCAGGGGAAAAATGGAAACAAAAAAATTAAAGAAATATGGGCCCTCCCGTTATTGCTTTATAGATGGAACAGTTATAGTAGTTCATACAGTACACTTAACAAATCATGACCTATGTCAACCTAGAAGTTGTGTTTGTGGCTTGCAAAGCTGTTTGTGTGCTGGGTTGGCTTGTTTGCCCCCCCGTCTGGGCCTGACACAGACTTGCAGGAACTGGAAACCGTCTGCTTATAAAGGAAGGTATGTGGTTTGTTCAAGAAGCTGAAAGTAAACAGGTGCGCAGTAGGCTGGACAGGTAGTGCTCAGAAGTGTACTTGTACACCAGAGCTACGGCCTTTGAGTTGTAGGTTTGAGTCTTTGATGAACTGACATACAGTACTAGACTACTGTATGTTGGCAGCTGTGGCAGTGCTCAGTCACACAATAAATAGTCTTTTGCAGACATATGAGTGTTTCACACGAGACAAAGAGAAACAAAAGTGTAGGAGGACTTCAATTTAGTAGTGTCTCCAGTTGTGGGTTCTAATCCTGTTGGGCCTGACACCAGTACACAATTCCAGTCAGTAGGTCCCTCCTTCTCTTCCATTTTAGCAATGTTACAGAGGAAAAAGTTTTAGTGACAGTGTGAATGGGAGGTACGAGTCAAATGTGGCACGTAGGCAGCATGCTGATTAACTGATGATAGTGCTATTGAAAATAATGAGTAAGTGGACAATAGCGCCAGACTTTGGAAGGAGTACTGTATAAGGATTCTGTCTTCGACATTGTACATTTCAGTCCATCCAGAATTATTAATTGTTGTAATTTAGTTTTAATAAACCCTTTAGGTTAGATAGTGTGCTTTTTTTCCTTATCCTTTATCTACCTTCCTACATCAGTAACCTGAAACTTAGAAGTGCAATGGTATGAAGTATCACTTTATAGAGTAGGACTTTGTGTGTGTTACTAAGGGTACTTAAGGTAAAGGTTGGTACTGCTGTAGAGTGCCTATACAGTATGTTATGCTACACGGGTTTAAATTCACATTTACCATGTTGGTACTACTACAGTAATAATCGTACTTAACCTTCAAATCTGACTTTATTCAAGGTGTATTTGTTGTGAGTAAAATGAGTCTGGCTTGGTTTATCCCCTATATTATTAGTCCCCAAAGGTGCACAAAGGTATCTGGTGTGTGCTATTTTCATGACTGTATGACACAATTCTAGCCATACAATTAAGTATGGCTCAGATGTCAAAAAAGTATCAACCTTCTGTTTAATCATTCTCTTGGGATGTTAAAAAAATCATTTAAATACCCGCTCTTCCAATTAGGAGGCTTAGAAGTGGAATGTAGAATAGAGATCACACACAAAGTGTGCATCGCAAGATAGAGATTAAACATATTCTATTTGTAAACATGAAAAACACAGCTGAGTTGGCTTTTTAGT
Source organism: Ascaphus truei (assembly GCF_040206685.1). Lineage (NCBI taxonomy): Eukaryota > Metazoa > Chordata > Amphibia > Anura > Ascaphidae > Ascaphus > Ascaphus truei. The sequence continues at coordinate 422,631,353 of NC_134485.1, read as the reverse complement.
ATTTTAAACATTAACAATAACCTCTTATGCTATGGAAGTTTATCTACAAAAGGTAAGTGCTGCACCAAAGCAGTGGAAATATTGTTTTCCTATGTTTCATTTGTCTGGCACTCTTGCACTTACAGTAGTTAATTTCAACGATGCATACTGCACATACTGTACAGTATAACAAGGTCTCCCATAGTGCAGGTTACATTACACATAGGGAGTGCCATTGTTTTCCTTAGGTGGCATTAGGCATTAGGTGTGATAACTGCAGGTCACAGGAAAGAAGATTTAATCAGGTATTAAACATTTTCATGACATAGTCTATTTGATGAGCTAATGATTAGACAGTATATAATATATATGCATGGTGTCCTATAAGGTACTTTCAGTGTCTAGCTCTTCTCAAGGAACTTTGCATTTGCTTACTGTTCCCACCCACAAAATACTCAAAGAACAGGCATGAAAACTATTAAAAAATACATATATAATGTAGGATAAACATGATTCTATTCCAACCTGCTACAAATGAATAGGTAGCATGATACTTTTCAACAAATAGATTACAGTATACAAGATTACAAACCATACATGGTTCTTCTTTACTTATGGCACTAGCAGTATTATGGCTGAAGAAAATCTGTGTGAGTTAAAAAAATATATATGAGACGTGCTATATTCTGTAGTAGCATGTACTCCTCACATAGATAAAGGTAATATTCCTATTTATTTTTAAGTGGGAGCAGGTTGGACAATCGTAGTTTCCCTGAAACTACTGTAACATAATAGGAAAAAAGGAGAATTGTCCACAACACTCCTTTAAAAAAAAAAAAAATATATTACTTTATTACTGTATCTCCATCACAGATACAAAAAAAAAGTGAAAGCATTGGACGATTGACAGAGAATTGACAGAGGCCAATGGAGTAAAGAGTGAGCAGGTGAACGAGGTGATCAACAGTGTGGAAGGCAGCAGAGAGATTCAGGAGAATTAGAAAGTAGAAGTGACCCTTAGACTTAGCTATGAGTAGGTATTTGTTAGTGCTGTCTCGACGAAGTGCAGAGGATGGATACCAGATTGCAAAGAGTTGGAGAAGAGAATGTGAGTCAAGCAGTTGTTTATAAGCCACTCAAGTAACATGGAGGCAAAAGGGAGGAGAGAGGGCGTAAGGAGATATAGAGGGAGGTTGGGTCAAGAGAGGTGCTTCTTTTGAATGGGCGTGATGAGTGCATGTTTAAAGGAAGCTGTGAATGTGCCGGAAATGAGAGAGAGGTTAAAAAATTGACTTGGTTAGGTTTTAGTGCACCACAGAGGGAGTGGAGGAGATTTGAAGGAAAAGGATCAAGGGGCCAAGTTGTAGGGTAAGATGATGATGACCTGAGGGTGGATGTAGTTGGGCAAAGGGTGAAAGTTGGAGTGTGTGGAGCCTGACATGAAGATATGTCATGTCTGATGAACTCAATCTTATCTGTGAAGAAGGCGGCAAGGTCTTGGGCCATGAGGGTGGAAGAGTGTGCAGGTATGGTTGGGCAGAGAAGGGAGTTTAAAGTGGCGAACAGATGTGGAGGGTTAATAGACAGAGTTAGTATGGGTGAGGAAAAGCAGGTTTGTTTGGCAAGGGAAAGGGCAGAGTTATGGGAGGACAGTATTAATTTATAGTGGAGGAAATCGGATTTAGAGTGTGCAGTCTTCTAAGGACTCCGTCTGCAAAACCTGCACCCACCCCTCCGAAGCCGACGTCACATGGGAGTAACATCAGAGATACCCGACGTTTCACTATTCGGCTTCATGATTTACGTGATGTCGGCTTCGTAGAGGTGTGTAGGTTGTGCGAGTCAGAGTGCTTAGGAGACTGCATCCATGGGCAGCACAGTGCTCTGATCACGGAGGGAGGGATAACATTCATAGTAGTTAGTTTACCGCAACGAACTACTGTAGCTAGCTATATTGGGATCTAAGAGAGTTAGCACTGAGCATACTTATTTAATGCAGTTTACCTACCTTTTATCAATACTTACATAAGACCTGTGTTTCAGCTCAGCTGGTATTTATAGCAAGACTAAAGGAGATTGTGTATTACTCCAAGAGATAGTTTTTTTTTTCAGCTGACATCTATTTAGACAGGACTGGCCGAGTCCCTTCATAGGGGCTGCTCATTTTCTACTGTATAGTAGAGGTTACCTCACAGGCTTCCACTTTTTAGCTGCTGTGTACTACGAGGAACTCCCCTCTCTCCTTTAAGTCCACTTAATTCACCACCCTCACCAGCAACGGCATAACTTACCAGGAAAAGATTATTTTTACGGATTGGTTAGGTGGTTCATCTGAGTAGATTTGCCAATGCTCTAGTGCTATCCACATCTGCCCTGCTATCCCCTGTTTAACCTATCAGACTGACCTTCAACAGGCAACAAAGGTATACCCAACGTAATACAGTCTGAGATACTATTATTCCAATTTTGGCTGCAACTATTCGCCAACTGCCCAACCTCAGAGCACATACCCACCTCGGTCCATTTTTTTTTTAAAAGTTGGTTTCTTCGTGTAAAATTTGTGTGCCATGGTTGTGGCTTATGTTATTGGAGGTTACGTGTGGTGGCAGGAGCCATCATGTCTAAGGATGGTCTTGGCCTGAGGTAGGGATGTAAAAAAGGAAAAGAAAGTAGGTACACTGGCGACACACTTTATTCGAGCTCGGCTAGTCCCACGAATTCGGGTATACTCGGGTGTATTGAGGTTTGTGACTGTTTTCTGCCCGAGTGCATTGCGTTATTTTCCAGGCAGGGATTGAAGCATTTTATTCCCGCTGGCTGCAATACTGCACAGTATATATGTATATACTGCATTACAATTCATGAATTTATGCCATCTGGTAGACACGCGAAGCATTGCAGCCTATTAAATCCTAATCATTATCATTTAACAGATCAGCCGCCCGTCAGCCAGGCATGAACCATGGCTGGGAAGGCAAACGCAACGGGGCTTGTTTGAGGTGAGGAGCGGCGCATTCCAGGTATCTGCCAGGTACAAACTGGGCATTTGCTCGAATAAAGTGTGTCGCAGCAGTAACATGATACTTTATATTGAACCAACAATGGTTAAGCGTATACAAGTGTCCTTCAGGTATGGCTATTTTTGCCTTTTTCATTTTCCTGTTTTTCTTTTCACGAGAAATAAGAGACATATGTGGCTACAGTTCGTTTCTGCCTTCCGTCCACAATTAAATATAAAGTATAGAATAGACATTAGGATACTTGGATACATAGACTAATGTGACTACAAATATATTTTATCTTCTTGACCAATTTAAAATAAATTACATTCATACAGCAATATTTTGTTAAGCTTTCAATTATGAAAACATCCATCTTTGCTGTAATACCATCCCATTCTAAAACAACTCATTCTGCAATATATGTGCTTAATATCAAGAATTAGTAACAACAACAAAAAATGTTATATGTGAATTAAAATCAATGACTGTTTAAAAATATGTATTTAGTTTTTTATTTGTTATTATAGTAATTGTTTATGTTTTCTAAGCAAATAATATTGATTCAAAACAATATATATTAATTGAATACTAAACATGCTAAAGCCCAATGACGTAATTGTGTATTCAACAATAGGTTGAATTATGTGCTTTCAACACAAGGTTTTTTTTCCCATTAAAACTGTGATAGTTGTGATTGAGTCACTTTCTCGTAGAAACTCCCATTGACTTCAATGACACTTTCCATCCAATAGTGCCCCAATTTGCACTAAGGCAGATTAATGAAGTTACAAAGGAATTTGTACACAATACACATTGTAATGACTAATGCACAAACAGACAATGCATTTCAAATGGCTCCTGCAAAATACGCTACAGCATTGTTTCCCAACTCCTGTCCTCAGGGATCCCCAACAGGTCGGGTCTTAAGGATATCCCTGCTCCAGCACAGTTGGGTCAATCAGCAGCTCAGTCATTTTGACTGAGTCACCTGTGCTGGAGCAGGGATATCCTTAAGACCTGACATGTTGGGGTTCCCTGAGGACTGGAGATGTGAAACACTACACTACAGTATGTCCAGTGCCATCGACTAACATAGAAATATGTGTGATCTATTGTTACATTCAGTATAGTATAATCTTAGTACAGGTAAACCCCGTTATAACGCGACCCGTTATAACGCGAATCGGTTACCTGTACATGTGTAACCCAACTTATGTTCTCTGGGGCACTGCAAAACAGGCTCTGTGATCTTGTTGCTGTTGGATTCACACTATTCTTTAATGCAACTTACCAGAAAAGCAGGACCACAGAATATACCTCTAGCTAAATCCATATAACCATTGAATCATCATTGATCTGTGATCTGTGATATCCACAGCTATATTTGGAAGATATTATGATAATGTTGCAGCCAACGGCTGAAATAACATCTGTAAATGCAGGATTTTTTTTATAAAATATCTATTATGTGTTACAGTTATGTTTAAGTTTGATTTATTACTTGCAACTATTTATATAGCTTTAAGATATTCGACCTTGTTCATGATAATGTGATCTACTTTATGCCCAGGTAAATGGAGAATACATTGATTACATTGGAACTTCCAATCTGACCACCAGCCCTGTGACAGAGTTCATCATTTTTGGGTTTCCAAGCCTACAAAGATTCCAGACTTTGCTGTTTTGTGTTTTTCTCATTATATACCTCTTCACAGTCACAGGGAATGGCACCATATTCCTCCTTGTCATGCTGGACAAGCAGCTTCAGACTCCCATGTATTTCTTCGTCAGCAACTTATCCTTCATAGATATGAGTTACACGTCGGTTACTGTCCCTAAGATGCTGGCAAAGTTCTTAATGAATATGGACACCATTTCCTACACTGGCTGTTTCATGCAGATGTATTTCTTTCTCTCTCTGGGAGCAACTGAGTGTCTGCTTCTGGCTGTAATGGCTTATGATCGTTATCTAGCCATCTGTTACCCACTTCATTACCATACAACCATGACCAGAAGGTTATACATCTTCTTGTCTGCTGCAGCATGGACTGGGGGATTTGCAGCTCCAGTGACCGGTTTAACTTTAGCTTTGAGGCTTCCTTTTTGTGGGCCAAATATTATTCACCATTATTACTGTGATCACCCACCTTTACTCCAGTTGGCTTGTACGGACACCTCCTTAAATGTTGTTGTAGGTTCATCGTTAAGCGCCATTGTACTTTTAATATGTTTCACTCTGGTTGTAATATCATACATTAAAATCATATTGTCAATCCTCAAAATAACATCCCATGAAGGACGTAGAAAAACATTTTCCACCTGTGCTTCTCATTTTGTTGTTGTGAACATGTTTTTCCTACCTATTATATTCATGTACATCCGCCCAACTGCATCCTACTCCTCTGATGTGGACTCGCTTGTGGCCCTGCTTTATACAGTAATAACACCCATGATGAACCCGGTCATATACAGTATGAGAAACAAAGACATTAAGAACGCTTTCAGAAAGAAAATAAGAATTAAATGGCCCTCGTGCTTGAAACTGAGAATGCATCATATCATTTAAATAAGACAAAGGTCTGAAGTACAGAAAAATGTGTACATATACAAATAATGGGGATTTGTACCGTAAAATAATGAATCAAACTGACCAAATTAGTGCATAGAATATACAGTAAACAAAAATATGTGCAAATAAGCTAAAAAAAAAAAGGGCAAACATAGGGAAGCATGTGAACGTGACTAATAAGCCCGGAATAAATATTGCAGGTAACCCCCTGTGGAAATATGAGAGTCTTCTGCTAATAAAGTTGGATGAAAGGGCATCAAATCTAGAGAAAGTGGAAAAGAAAATCCAGGTAGGATATTTAAAGCCTGATGTGAATTCCAACATTCATCCCTGTTGAAGTGACCATGCAACGCATAGAATTGTGTTGGTGCCGCCAGTTTAGTCATTGTACTTGGGACTTAGTGCCTTTATCAGACTTTACCATTCACGTGGCAAAGGTTTGGACTTAGCCGGCACAGAAGACGCTGATGTCATCTGATGCGCATCAGTTACTGTTGTGCCTCTTTCTATCTGGCCGAGCAGCATCATAATTGCGGTTTCCAGCGGAACACGCTAGACCCACCAGAAGGAGACACAGATGGCTCCTGCAGAGGATCTATTCATCTAGCGTTCCCTCCCAACCCCTTTTCCTCCCATGGTCCAGGGAGGATGGTCCTTGCAACCCTCACCTACCTTGATGATCTGGATCGGATGAGGATGCGATGGCTCATGGCCTCCCAAGGATACACGGTTTATGACCTATTGCATTTAACTCCTTTTTATTTTGTACTGTACTTGCATATCTTACCACTGTAACCATTAACATTTTATCATGCAAACTATTCTTTTCCACTTTCTCCTCATCATTTAAATGTCTTCCTAGATCCCATTGAAAATAGTCTATGTGGGGGAGTCCCATGCTACCTCTGTACATCTATATTATGCACTACTTAAATGAGTGATGAATGGAACACAGACATGAATATCTTACTATTTTATAAAAAAATGTTTTGTCCACCCATCCATGAGATATAGCTCATCAGTGACTTCAAAATGCACATAGCCTGGTGGCAGATATGGAGAGTCAGATAGCTATAAAGTTTAGACAGAAATAAGACAAAGAAAGAGTGTCAGTTGATGTGAGGAGAAAGCAAGAATGCTGTAGGAGAAAGAGGCAGAAGGAATTGATATCACAAGGTATTAAATGAAAGATTTGCGGTAGAGAGAGCGAAGGAAGGGAGAAAGAGGAGTGTGAGAGGATGGAGCAGAGAAAGTGGGGAGAAAATAGTCAAACCTGTCATTATTTTGCAGAAGGCGGGTTGGTGCCAGAAGCACGCATGTGCTGAGTCCTAGTTTAAAAAGTATTCCAAACTTAAATCTTCTTCACTGGTTAAGGCTACCTTATAACTGGACAGCAAAGGGGATAAGAAACATGATCATTTAATTAAAAATATTGAAAATTCAGACAGTGTATAGCACACTCACAAGTATAATATCATTTTTAAATATGTCCATCTCCAGTAGTAAGCCGTGGGGTAGAATTGTTGTGAGATACAATAAACTAACCTGTTGAAATAGTAGATGAGGTGGTATCTGCTATTGGTTTAGAAGATTTCTGGTGTATGCGAGTATATAGTCTAGCTTTTAAAAAATAGAACGCAACCTAATCAGAGTTAGTAACATTTACTGAAACACAAATGCAGGCGAGTCCCCTTACCCGCCTCCGGTGTGGGGGAGCTGGTCAGTGGTTCCCCAGAGCTCCGCACGATCGGGAGGGGGGGAGGAAATTTTGAGAGTTGCGCATGCGCAGTACGGCGAGGCGTGCATGCGCAGTGGTGGATGCAGCTGCGGAACTACAAGTCTCAGAATCCCTAGGGGGAGGGACTGTACCACATGGGACTGCCCAGCCAATAAGATTGTAGCAAGGGGGAAAACAGGATATCCTCTGCCTGCAGGGAACACACGCGCCAGTCCTTGCGCAGGAGGTGAAGAATAAGGTAGTTTCCAGTGATTCCTGGCCTAGGCCTAGATCTTGCCCCGTTGGCCCCAGTTAGGCCCTGAGCCATAGAGGAGTGTTGTAGGGAAGGCCTCAGATAGGGACTCTTCCCAACTGATACTTCTGCACCGGTGACCGGACGGCCACGCGGTGCTCTGCGACCTGGAATCAAGCCGCATTACTCCAGAACATTCAGTTGAGACCCTCCAGCTGGAGATCACCCCACGAGGTGGATCAGGATCCTTAGGAGAGAGGGGATTTGTGTTGGAGGCCCCGTTGCATGGGACCAGCTCCAACTCACTATGCTTTAACCAGCTGCGTTCCACTAAGGTGTCCAAAGAGAATTAACTTGGTCTGCAGTGGTTTCCTGTCAAAGGACAGCTACTGTATAGGAGGACCACTGCTACAGTGACGAAACACCACTGAAACCCCAGGGCAGACTGCACCTGTGCGAAAGCTGTTAATACTGGGCCACCACTCTATGCTTAAGAAAGACAACTAGGACAACATTTAAAAAAAAGTTTTGTTCTATTCTTGGCTGTATGACTTCTTGCTGTGATCCAGCAGAAGAAAAAAACACTTGCCTTGTTTCATGTGATCCCCATGTTTAGCATCTCATTATTCCTTTACACAGGTGTAAAACTATATCCAAAAACATACAGTAAATTATCTGTACAAGTAAATTGCTTACAGTGCTCTCAGGCTCAATCAGCAACACTTTGGAAAGGATTGCATTGCACAGCTCTCTAACACTGGCAGGATAATATAAGGAAAATATAACATTTTGGCAAAACATGCAATTACCCTAGGAATCAAGCATAACATTGTTCTCTGTAGTGCCAATATAAGCTTAAACATGAGGTTGTTTAAAAATAGCATAAGACGCCTCTTAGGCTTGAAAGACTGAATTTCTGAAATAAATAATACTATATGTAACGGGTATTCCACCCCACCCAATCGCATATATAGTGTGGGTGCGGAGAACATACAATGTTACCAGGTGTGGTGCTTTACCTGTTTGGCTCACAGGAGGGCTGAGCTTCCGCCACGGGGAACCTGGGGCAATTATAGTATGAGTAACCCTGTACTCGGTGCAGCGCCTCCACCTGCGATGGTTCCTAGCAGAGCAGGAATGGTTCCTCGCAGGACACATACAAATTACCAGCACAACGTATGTAACCAATCAATGACTTTACTTGTGAGCATAAGAACGTACGTGCTTGTAACATCAACAGGTGTCCCTCCCTAGAGGAGACACTAACTAATGCGCCTCGAAGGATGCTAACACTCTGGCGCCACGGCGGACGCCAACCCTCCACGCGCCACGGCGGATGCCAACACTCCACCAAATGATCCCACCCCGTGTCCGGTAACCCCACACAATGTCCCGCATTACCAAGTCATATAAATGTGTGTGTGTGACTGCGCAGCCACTTTGTCTGGTAATAAGATGTGTTGGTGCACTTGATGTTTCAGATTACCTGCCGAGCACTCCAGTGCTTGGGCCTGCAACGGGCTTCTCAAAGGATCAGACAAGCTCCTACACGATATCCTGGATACTCCCGCGTTGTGATCCGTCAGGGCCAATCCCACCCTGAAGATAGTCCAGCTCTCTTTAGTGACAGAGACTTGAACCCAAGTCTCTCAGCAGGAAACGCAGCGTCCGCTGTGTCCTTAACTAACAAATAGCTAATGGGGCAGGGTCCCTAACCTAGGGCCTATCCCTACAAACTCAGCTATTGTGACTCAAAGCCATCTGGGGCCTAGTGTAGGGAGTCACTGACTCCTGCACCCTACCTCCTTCCCCTAGCTGCTCCGGTCACCAACTGCCCAACGTGCTGCAAACCCACGAAAAATGTATCAATCTCCTTGCAGGGATATGCTGCAGCCCTATTGGCTCCCTGGGGTCATGTGACTCTGCCCCTGTGCACCCTGGGGGTGGACTGCCCTGTACTGCGCAGGCGCGACCTATCTGTATTCTTCCCAGCGCTCCGGTGCCCTTTCGCATGCGCAATACACCTAGCAATGGCGGCGCCCTACTCTGCTAGCCACCGGGACTGCAGCAACGTGACCGCGGCCCTAGCAACGGCCCGATCGCGTCCCCGGCAACCGGCCCACTCGTGTCCCCGGCAACCGGCCCGCTCGCGTCCCTGGCAACCTTCCGCATAAGAGAGAGAGAGGCGCGCTGCTCGCGCACGTCCCCGCTACCAACAGGGGACATGGCTACATCCTCCCCCTGGTAAAAACCCCAACGTCCTCACTTGGGACACAACTCAACCATGTACAGAACTTATATAATAAAAATGCATTTCAAATTATAACTTAGCACATGCATGACTCTACACGATATTGCACAATTCGGTGAGCATCACAATCACAGATTGGATCTTACTCCGAGAGTACTGCTGAGCCTCATAATGGGGTGCCCCCATTTGATCATAGGTTACCCGAGTTGGAGGATACCTGAATCTTTGACTCCGGCAGAGCTGTTCTTCTGCAACTCCCTCTGGGGAGTAATAAACACAGTCCTGAGGCTCAGCCTCTTCCCTTGAGGGGAGAAATGTCTCTGAACAGTCTCTCTTAGGCACAAAGCTCGGGCTCTGTGGATCCAAAGGCTGGCCTGTTGGTGCCACCTTAGTAGGCGTTGGCCTACGGGGCCCTTTACCCGTAGCTCCTCCGGGACATGCCCCTTCTGTGGGGTAGTCCCTTTGAGAGGGTCCTTCCATAGAATCTTCAGGATTTTCAGAGTGGGTCTCGTTATGAAGAGTCTCTAGACCCAGCTCTGATAAGTCGGACTCACCGTTGACCGGTGTGGCCAGTTTCTCTGCGTCCTCATCTCCCACTTGTGGAATGGGGAGAAGGTGATTACGGTGCCATACCTTTACCTGGCCTTCAGTGTCTTTGATGCGATAGACCGGGATGCCAGGCATCTGAGATTCTATTTCATATACCCCCGTCTCTCCATCGGTCAGCTAATTTGTGCTTTCCCGGGACTCCCAGATTTCTAAGTAACACAGCGTCCCCAGGACGAAGTTCCCGATATTTGACCTTATGATTGTATCGCCTTTTATTTCCAGCGTTCAGCTTAGCTGTAGCCTTCTCAGCCTGTTGATAGGCCTGTTGTAAACTGTCTTTAAGTCTTTGCACGTATTTGAAATGGGTAGCATTGTGTATCCCATCCGTCGAAACTCTAAGACGTACGTCCACTGGCAGTCTCGCCTCTCGCCCAAACATGAGGAAGTATGGGGAGAATCCAGTTGACTCGTGTCTGGTGCAATTGTACGCATGCACCAGGGCCTCCTCGTGTCGACTCCATTCAGTTTTCTGAGCACTCTGTAGTGTTCCGAGCATGTCCAGTAAGGTTCGATTAAAGCGCTCGGGCAGTCCATCTCCTTCGGGGTGATACGGGGTCGTTCGTGACTTGGCGATGTTCAGCATTTTGAGCAGTTCTCTGATCAAGGTGCTCTCGAAGTCCAGCACATGGTCTGAGTGAAGTCGGTTGGGAAGGCCGTAGTGCACGAAGTACTTTTCCCATAACATTTTTGCCACTGTGAGGACTTTCTGATCTTTCGTGGGGAAGGCCTGGGCATACCGGGTGTAATGGTCCGTGATGACCAGCACGTTGCATATTCCCCTGCTATCGGGCTCAATGCACAGAAAGTCCATACACACAAGTTCCATTTTGCCAGAACTCTTCAGATGGCCCATAGGGGCTGCTCTGGTGGGTAGGGTCTTGCGCTGTATACACCTCGTACAACGGCGACAGTGGCATTCAACGGCATCTCGCATCTTGGGCCAGAAAAAACGGTCTCTGACTAACCCAAAGGTCTTCTCTATTCCAGATGTCCATGCTCATCATGTAGGGACTTCAATACCATGTATTGCAAGTTCTTAGGGAGGACTAGTTGTCGCCTATCCGGGTGGTTGTGGTATTGCACCACCCGATATAGTAAGCAATTGTCTATTTCGAATTTGTCCACTTCCCGCATGAGCAAGGCCACCAAGTCATTGGGAGCACGCTTCAGAAGGGCTGGGTTCTTCTTTTCAACGGCTCGCCTAATGATACTGACGACAGGATCTCGTATTTGGTAGTCTACCAGATCTTTCCACCGTAGCACCTTGTCGTGCGTTATGTTCATCCCCTTTAGGTCGCAGTAAGCAGCTGGGACAGCCTGCGACTGGCATCCCAATGAATCTGCCACTCGTAATTCTGAGAAGGCCAATTGGTCGTTGACGATGGCGGCAGTGCTACACATAGCTCGCACTCCGGGTCCTGGGAGTTCTTCCCATTCCTCGTCGTCTTGAGTAGCAAGTAGCCCTGGCCTTCGGGAGAGGGTGTCAGCCCCGACATTCAATGGTCCCGGCTTATACTTCAGGGAGAAGCGGTAATTGTTCAGAGCGGCCAGCCATCGGTGTCCTGCTGCATCTAATTTGGCCAATGTATTGACGTACGTGAGGGGATTGTTATCCGTCCTTACCTCAAACGTTACCCCGTAAAGGTAATCGTGGAGCTTCTCGGTGATCGCCCACTTGAGAGCCAGAAACTCCAACTTGTGGACGGGGTATCTCTGTTCACTGGGTGTCAGACTGCGACTGATGTAGGCGACCGGCCGAAGGCCTTCGGGGTGCTTCTGGTGCAGGACGGCACCCAGTCCATTAAGACTGGCATCCACATGCAGAACGTATGGTTGTTCGGAATCAGCATACGCCAGCACCGGCGCTTCGGTCAGACATTTCTTCAATTTCAGGAAGGACTGTTCACACTCCGACGTCCATTTATCACCAAACGGTTGGCGAGCCGATACGGCCTTCCTTCCGGTCTCTTCGGGGTATATCTTCAACAGGTTGTTCAGGGGTTTTGCTCTACTAGAGTACCCTTCCACGAAGCGACGATAATACCCACAGAACCCCAGGAAGGATCGTAGTTCTGTGACATTCTCTGAACGCGGCCAGTTCACGACCGCTTCTACTTTGGCTGGGTCGGTGGCTATCCCTTGAGCTTACACGATGTGTCCCACGTAGGTCACTGAAGTGTGACAAAACCGGCACTTGTCTAGGGACAATTTCAGCCCTTCCTTCCCAAGACGTCGATTAATTTAAGCAGCCTTTCTTCATGCTCCTCCAGAGTTCTTCCAAAGACAATGATGTCGTCCAGGTAGACAAGACACTCCCGAGGGCTCATGTCCCCGATAGTCTTCTCCATCAGTCTTTGGAAGGTAGCAGGGGCCCCACATATACCTTGGGGCATACGTGTAAATTGGTAAAATCCAAGGGGGCAGACGAAGTCTGTTTTCTCCTGATCATCTGCATTCATAGGTACCTGATAGTACCCAGATCGTAGATCGATAACGCTGAACCATTGGGCATTGGGGCATTCAGGATCTCTTCAATGCGAGGAAGGTTGTACTGATCCAGTATCGTACGATTGTTCAGAGAGTTCAATAGTCGACACACAGTCGTACGGACCCGTTCTTTTTCTGCACCACCACTATGGGTGACGTGTAAGGCCCCCGAGACTCAAAATCCCAGCATTCTCCATGTCTTGAATGACGTTCCTCACATTGTCCACATTCCGCGGGGTGATGCGACGAGAGCCTTCTCGGAACGGGGTGGCATCACTCAGTCGAATGGTATGTTGGGCGCTGCGACTGCACCCCACATCCATCTCACTTGTGGAGAACACATGTCGTCGTTGATTCAACTGGGTTGTCAGCCGTTCTTTCCACTTGGTGGGCAGCGTCGACTCGCCGAAGTTGAAATCCAGATCGACAAACCGCTCATTCACGGCTGCCGCCTTCACCTAAGGCGTGGTCTCTACAGGGCTGACCGGATATATGCAACCCAACTTCTGGTCGGCATCAAATTCCATCGGGAAGGGGGAGAGATTCTGCACATACACGTGGGTTCGTAGAGGGATCTTAGTCGTCCACTCCCTCACTTCGGGTACAACCCTATACCCTCTCCGAGTTTCTTCCTCAGGGGTCTTTTCCAGAGAGAAAGGCTGATCGCTCCCATCTCGTTCGGGATAACAGCACCAGACAGCCATCCGTTGCACTCCCCCTGGTAATATGATCGTCAGTCCGCGTTGATGATTGTAGAGGTCCCCGTGACGCTCCAGGGCATATACCCGATTGCACTCTTCTCGTAGGACGGGATCTAGGAGAGAATTGGCTAGTGGCCACTCGTTAGTCTCTTTCAGATATGCTCGGATTACCGCTTGCACTATATCAGTGTTGGTTCCCAAGATGATTGGATACTTGCACTGATCTTGGGGCTCCGGGCATACCATGGCCGCTACATGCATGGGGTGTGTATTGCCGGTGTTCAGTTGAAGTATTTGCAGTTGCACCCTTGCAATCCCATCGATGGGGTAGTCTTCATTACTTAACCCCCTAACCTTCATATGTTCGGCCGACCTCAGGGGACAGTGTCTAAGGTGCTGGTCATAGAACTTGCGATATATAATGGTCACTTGTGATCCCATGTCCAGTAGGGCCAATGCATAGTTCCCTTCCACTACCACCCGCACAATGGCCACGGGGCCTACTTGACTGTAAGCTTCCCTTGGGGATACGGCATCACCGGAGCCGGCATCAGGCGGGGCCTCTGGGGTTCCAGGAGGGGGTTCTGACTCAGACTCGGCCGTTTGTACTCGGCATACCATTGACCGGGCTGGGTTTCTTCTATCGGGAGGTTTTTCCTTTACGGACAATTGTAGGAGAAATGGCCCTTCTTCCCGCAGGTATAGCAAAACACATCGCGACACTCCGGGCGGGCCTTGTACGCGGAAGAGGACCTCTCGGAAGCACGGCCTTCCCTGGAAGGCGACTGGTGAGTCACTTCCTCCTTCGGGGTGGAAGATTTCTTACCCGTTTGGGCAACGGGAACTGCGGAGTCACCCTTGATGGAAGCTTTGGTCTTTTTGAATTCATGGAAATGTCGCTGCACTTCATGTTCTCTGATGTACTCCATTAATTCCCCGTATTTGGGGGGTACTATAGCGATCGGTGCGGCCCGCATCATTATAGCTATGTTGTGATCAGGCAACGACCCCTTGAGTAGCTGTTTGAGTCGGTATCGGTCCGCTTCGGCGGCAGAAATTATATTTTTGTTCACAAGGGTCCCCAGTGACAGCTGTAGTTCGTGAGCGAAAGTAGATAAATCCTCTCCTTCTTTTTGTCGAAGATCTTTGAACTGAGCCATTAGCTCATCCTCGTCGTCTTTTCTGGTATAGGACTGAACTAGCATCTCCACTAGTTCCTGTGCCGTAACTTCTCCTTCTACGTCACGCTGCGTCCGTACCAGCCGGCGGCTGGGCCTCGGAGGTACTCGACTAGCCTCTGTCTTTTGCTGGCTTCGGAGCACAACCACTCCGCTATGACTTGGAGCGTCTGGTCTCTCCAGGCCTCGATCCCTTCCTCTCCCGCAGGCGTCGGCAGAATCCCAGAAAAAACCTTTAGTTTCCGATAGTTCTGGGCTTGGGTCATGATGGTGACAGCTTCTACTAGTTGGGACATGATCATATTCAAGGAAGGATCGCCACTACGGGGATGACTACTGGTGCCAGCTCTTACGCTAGGCATGGTTGGGTCCCGGCTGGGCCGTCTATCAGGAATAGGCGAGGGGGGTGGGCTCGCCGCCCAGCTGCTGATCCCCCCCGATACCGCTCGGGGTGAAGGAGACTCTGGGGGGGTCTGCCCCGTGAGAAGTACTGATGGCCCAGTGGCTCGCGATGGGTCCAGTAGGTACTGATGCTTCTTCGGAAGCCTGGGGGTCAGGATAGATCATGATACATTCCCCTGCGGAGGGCTTGGGTAGGTTCAATACATTGGGAACAGTCTTTGAGCATATGTCAACTTCTGTGGCCATGAGGTAGGTGGTTCCCCGGCCGTCAGCATCACGTTTAAAGTCTATCATTCGGGCAGTGGCCAGTCCCGGACAATCCCGTACTTGGGTGCATACGGTGGGTTGCTTGTATCATTGGATATTCCCACCACTTCAACCACGCGCCTGGGGGACACGCGGCGCGCTAAGGCCCAGTCATGGACGTCTTGCTTGGATGGCACGGACATAATGGCGTTTAAATCGGACAATTTGATACTGAATAGGGCACCCCAGATAGAATCTAAGCAGCGCCTCCAAATGTAACGGGTATTCCACCCCACCCAATCGCATATATAGTGTGGGTGCGGAGAACATACAATGTTACCAGGTGTGGTGCTTTACCTGCTTGGCTCACAGGAGGGCTGAGCTTCCGCCACGGGGAACCTGGGGCAATTATAGTATGAGTAACCCTTTACTTGGTGCAGCTCCTCCACCTGAGATAGTTTCTAGCAGAGCAGGAATGGTTCCTCGCAGGACACATATAAATAACCAGCAAAACGTATGTAACCAATCAATGACTTTACTTGCGAGCATAAGAACGTACGTGCTTGTAATATCAACAGGTGTCCCTCCCTAGAGGAGACATTAACTACTTCGTCTCGCAGGACGCTAACACTCTGGCGTCACGGCGGACACCAACCCTCCACGCGCCATGGCGGACGCCAACACTCCACCAAATGATCCCACCCCGTGTCCAGTAACCCCACACAATGTCCCGCACTACCAAGTCATATAAATGTGTGTGTGTGACTGCGCAGCCACTATGTCTGGTAATAGGATTTGTTGGTGCACTTGATGTTTCAGATTACCTGCCGAGCACTCCAGTGCTTGGGCCTGCAACGGGCTTCGCAAAGGATCAGACGAGCTCCTACACGATATCCTGGATACTCCTGCGTGGTGATCCGTCAGGGCCAATCCCTCCCTGAAGATAGCCCAGCTCTCTTTAGTGACAGAGACTTGAACCCAAGTCTCTCAGCAGGAAACGCAGCGTCCGCTGTGTCCTTAACTAACAAATAGCTAATGGGGCAGGGTCCCTAACCTAGGGCCTGTCCCTACAAACTCAGCTACTGTGACTCAGGGCTATCTGGGGCCTAGGGGACTGCTGGCCTAGTGCAGGGAGTCACTGACTCCTGCACCCTACCTCCTTCCCCTTGCTGCTCCTGTCACCAACTGCCCAACGTGCTGCAAACCCATGAAAAATGTATCAATCTCCTTGCAGGGAGATGCTGCAGCCCTATTGGCTCCCTGGGGTCATGTGACTCTGCCCCTGTGCACCCTGGGGGTGGACTGCCCTGTACTGCGCAGGCGCGACCCTAGCAACGGCCAGATCGCGTCCCCAGCAACCGGCCCGCTTGCGATCCCGGCAACCGGCCCGCTCGCGTCCCTGGCAACCGGCCGCATAAGAGAGAGAGAGGCGCGCTGCTCGCGCACGGCTCCGCTACCAACAGGGGACCTGGCTACATATATAATATTTTTTTTCTGTATTCCTTTGTCTCTGGAGAATTCTACAACACATTATTACAGCACCAAAAAGTTTTCACCCTGATACTGCCAGATCTGCCAGTTTAACAATTCATTGCTGGCCTCTCTGCCATTTTTGAGCGGCAATATTTAATTTAGATGGTACCAACATATCCAGCAATACATTACAATATAATATACTACCTTACAACAGAGGCAACTATTATACTTTTCAATGCTCTTGAAGTCTGCAATTCACTTACCGAAGTACACAACAGGCTCCTTCTGCTTATAAGACAGGCCGAGATACGGATGGAAATTTCAGGTGAGAAAAGTGGGAAGGAGAAATAGATTTGTATGACATCTGCAAAAAAATGGATGTTAAATCCATGGGAGGAGATGAGATCAAAGAGGGGGGCTGTGTATAGGGAAAAGAGGAGAGGACAAAGGACAGACCCTTGGGGCATGCCCACTTGGAGGCTGGAGAGCCGAGAGGATGAATTGTTGAAGATGACAGAATAAGAGCAGTGGGAGAGATAGGATGAGAGCCTTGAGAGGGCGGTGTCAGTGATCCCAAGGTTGGTGAGCATACAGATGAGAGTGAGGTGATCAACGGTGTCAAAGGCTAAAGAGAGGTCGAGGAGTATGAGTATGGAGGAGAGTTTTGAGTAGTGATCTTGGGAGTGAAAGTTGTGGATGGTGAGGAGGGCGGTTTAGAAGAGTGTGAGGGACGGAAGCCAGACTGGACAATGGGAATGAGGGAATGAGGGATTGGGTGTGGATGAAGGTGGAGAGTTCTTTGTGCACAATGCGTTTGAGGAGTTTGGAGACGTATGGAAGGAGTGAGATAGGGCGAAAGTTGGAGGGAAGGGCAGGGTCAAGAGATTTTTTTTGAGGAGAGGGATGATTACCACAGTTTTTAAGGAGTCTGGGTATTGTCCTCTGTATAGGGAGAAGTTAAAGAAGGAGGAGAGATAGGGGAGGAGGAATGGGAGGAGAAAGGGATGAGGGAGTGTGGAATAGGGTCAGAAAGGGATGTGGTGAGATGAGTGTTTGATTTTTGAGAGGCGATCATCGTCGGAGATTGAGCAGAAGGAGGGGAAAGTGTGGGTAGGTGTGGTGGATGGAGGAAGAGGGGGGACAGCAGTGGGGAAGGAAGCATGGATGATATTAATTTTTTGTGAGAAGTAGGAGTCAAGGTTCATGACTGAGAGGGGGAGGGTGGCTTAGGTGATAGAAATGGGGAGGGTCGTAGCAGATTGTTTAGGGTGGAGAATAGTTGGCGTGGAAGAGGTGATAGTGATTTGATTAGGGTGTTATAGTATATATTTTTTTTCAATTTGAGAGTGGAGGTGTATTGTTGGAGGAGGGATTGGAAGATGGCCAGTGAGGATGGGGAACGGAAAGATTTCCATGATCTCTCAGTTGTGCGAAAGGAGATACAGAGTGTTTTAAGTTGGCTTGTGAGCCAGGGTTGAGGTGGCTTTGTGGTGGGACCCACAGGGTGGAGTGGTGCCATTGAATTGAGGGAGGAGGATAATGCAGATTTGAGGGTGGATAGGGCAGAGATCAGTGGGAGAGAGGAAAATAATGTGAGTGAGGTGTTGATGTGGAGGTGATAAGGGAGGATGAGTCAATGGATTTGAGGTTTCTGCAAAGGATGGGATTGGGTGGAGATGAGGAGGGAGGAAGAGCAGGGAGGGTGAGGCAAAGGATGGTGGAGAGGAGGAGGTGAGGACAATGAGTATTGTGGGGGATTCGGCATGGCATCTTGCCGTGAGAATAAGTTCGAGGGTGCCTCCGTTTATGTGGGTGGGGCGAGATTCAGTGAGAGAGAGGATGGGGCAGAGGAGAGGATAGTTGTTGAGGGACTGATAATGATTTGTGAGGTTGGGGTGAACAGTGGTAGTTCAGCAAGGGATAGGCATAATTGTTGTGGTTTATAGTCGATGGAGGTGTCAGTTATTGATGGGGCAGTCTGTGTAGGGGTAAAGGGTACAGTTAGTGGGGGAGTCATTTGTAATGGGGACGGTCATTTGTTAGCATTTGAGACAGGAGTAATTCATTTTGAGAGCACTGAGAGGGGAACAATCAGATTTTGGAAGCAATGGGGAAGGGAACAATTAATTAGGAATCACTGGGAAAGGGAACAATCTATCCATAAATACCTAGATGCAAAAAAATAAACTTCACGTGGAAGCAGGACAAGCTCCTTGCAACCAGAGTAGACAAAGGAAGTAGGCAAAATAACATGATTCAAAGCACAGACATAGCCAAATGAATCCAATAACTGTGTAACCTGTGGTCGCCTAGTTGACTCAACATATCAGCGTCTGTAAAACCCCTCTTTCTGATGATATCATCAAGGAGCTGCTGAGCCGTCGAAGGCCGTGATGTTAGCACGATGCGTGGTGGCACTCAATAAGCCATAAGGGGATCGGTGGAGCCTCACAGAAGCGTCTCCATTTTTGTGGTTATGCATGCCGACACCCAGGTGCATGAAGGGAGATTGCGGAGTATCCTGATGTCAGCACGTCACATAGTTGTTTTGTATACGAATATAGGGTAGTCGTGGAGTGCCACAGGCGCTTGCAGATACATAAAAATGTGGGGGAGGAAAAAGAGGAGTTAGATTTACAAAGGAATTAATTAATAATTAAACATTAAGGTAAATAATTGGTAACACCTCCTGCCTCTCCCTCAGAAGGTGTAATCAGCCTCCACGGGGCAACTGCACTCATCTCCCACCACCGTACACAGCAATGGCTAATAGCCCTATTGCCCATAGAGAAGCATAAAAAAAGAAAGACTATTACCTGTATAACATACTGTAGTACTCTGCTTCCTGTGCTGTTGTGTGTACCGTATTTATTTTATTCTTGGCAATAGCCATACTGTGTTTGTCTCTATACTTACAGATCGCCTACTTTGAACCCCATCGAGTTGGTGTGTGTGAACCCCACTGGCGGCACCAGGTAAGTGCCTAGGGGCGGCGGATTTGGAAAGCTGCCACTGGTAGGTATTGTACAATATGCAAGTGTAGCCATGCCTGGTTTTGGCTACCAGTCTGCCCTCCCTGTCATGGAAGCTCTGGTAACAGTGCAGGCAGTGACAAGACCAATCATGGGTTTTCCCCACAGAGCAGCTCCCTTGAGTGACAGGGGAGGAGGTGGAACAAGGCCTGTGTTCTACCCAATCCTAGGTTCAGACCTTGTACCTTCCTTCCACTGTACTTAAGCGGCTGCACCATCAAATTTAGGCAGATTTCTCTACCGTTGAGAGAGACAGGTAACACACAGGATTGTCTGCGCATTGGCATCCCCTGTTCCTCTTCCCCTTGGGGGAAAGTGAGTGATTACCATTGCCCTGTCCCTGCTAGAGGGACAGGGAAGAGTAAGGACTGATTTGGCTGCCCTTGGCCCGTAGTGGAGGTCCAGGGACCATCCCAAGATTGGAGACCTGTATTGATCTGTATTGGGCAGAAGCCTATTCTCGTAGGAATCGTGAGGACCATGTGGTCCTGCGTGTGATTGCACTTAAAATGGTGGTTCCCATGCTCATGAATGCACCTTATAACTTTCGCTATTCATAGTTACATAGTTGATGAGGTTGAAAAAAGACTTCCGTCCATCAAGTTCAACCTATACTAAATTTAGACAACAGATATTTTATCATATATCTATACTTATTGATCCAGAGGAAGGCAAACAAAACCCCAGAGTCACATCATCCAATGATATCTCATAAGGGGAAAAATAAATTCCTTCCTGACTCCAAGAATTGGCAATCGTATTAATTCCTGGATCAACATCCTTCCCATGTATACATTTGGGTTTGGAATATTAGATTCTG
This sequence comes from Ascaphus truei, assembly GCF_040206685.1. Lineage (NCBI taxonomy): Eukaryota > Metazoa > Chordata > Amphibia > Anura > Ascaphidae > Ascaphus > Ascaphus truei. The sequence continues at coordinate 422,610,631 of NC_134485.1, read as the reverse complement.
TTTTCACATGCCTTCATTGCCCATCTCTAGTATTGGGATCATAAGTCAGATTTTTGGAATATTATTACCAATGATTTGGATGTACAGACTTGACGTCTTCGGTGCTGCGGCCACACACGGTCATGCCACCACAGTTGTTGTCGCACCGTAGGATTACGGTTGCCGGTGGTCCCATTTAGAAGCATGCACCTCCTGCAGTGCGATTATGGCAGACACGGTCGCCAATCGCCACGGACATTTGCTTGTTCGTCCTCGCCGCTGGGGACAGAAAGTCTTACTACATCTGTACCTGTAATCCTAGTGGAGCCAATGTCTAAGGTTATCTTTCGTTCACAGAAGAAGTTACACGTCATAGCAGCAGCGCCAACACCCCCAGCCACCACATATAAAATAAGTGTGATATGAAAAGTAGTCCCCTTTTCTATTAAATTGTTTTTAATAATGAGAACGATTATTGCAGCACAAGTGCCAGCCTCTTTCCTTCATAAAGGCTTGTAAGTGATCTGACCAAACAGGGAACACGAAACCAGCATACTGTATAAACATTTGCCCAGTTTTTCTCCTAATCCCGCAGTGCAGTAACTGTGTAATAAGTGATTTAAAGTTAATTCAGTTGGTTATTTGTGCTTCTTAAGGGCAGCTCTTCCAATCCTTAACCAATTTAGCTACATGAGATCTCTGATACTGCATGGCAGTGCCATTAATAATCACAGGTATCAGGTGATCGCTTTTAGTTGATTATAGAACAAGTCTAATGAGCAGAAGGTGCCTGATTTTCTGTACCATGTATTGCAGTGTTCAAGAGCACTGAATAGGATAATAGTTGTCCCTGGTACGGTATAGGTAGTAGAATATACTGTATTTTAATGTATTGCTCGACATGTTGGTACCATCTAGATACAATATTAAGTGACAGAGAGGCAGTAATGAATTGTAAAATTGGTTCACCTGGCAGTACCCAGGTGAAACCTTTTTGCTGCTGTAATAACGTGTTGCTGAATTTACCAGAAGCAAAGGAATACAGAAACAAATAATTATACAATAGTATCTATTTTCAGAAAGTTACTCTTTCAAGCTTTAATGTGTCAACGACCTCATGTTTAAGCTGATAAAGACAATTTCATGCTTGACTTGTGAGCAATTGGATAAAATACAAAGTTTTGCCAACATCGGATCCATTGCCTTATATTACACTGACAATGTGCAATGCATTCCTTTCCAGCGTATTGCAGACGGAGCCTGCGAGCACTTTAGGAAATTGACTTGTATAGATTATTTCTATAATAAAACAGATTCATTTAGTGTAAGTTTTTGGAAATAATGTGTCATTAATACTGAGAAGCTCGACACAGGGGAACAGCATGAAATCATAAAGCAAACCGTACTGCATAACAAAAACCCTGATTCGGTCCTTTTTGGTGACAGTCTTTTGCAACCCAGTTTCAGTAACTTCAGAGCAGGTGCTGTCTACCTTGATATTTCTGGCAGTGAGTGACCATCGAACATCTGTACAGCACAGCATGCCACTTCTCCATCTCTACACCCGGGTTCCTGGATACTCTCTCATAAAGGTATCTGGAAATGGATATTCAGTAAAGCTGGGCTTCAATTAGCTGATCTCACGGACTCAGATACACTCTGGATTGGATGATGGCTATTCCAATTTCCCGGCACGGACCATCTACAAATTAATATCTTCTTGTGAGGCTGAACCAAATTACTTCCTGGAGTCTGAGGTTGTTAATAATTAGATTATATATTATGTATGTATACGGTATGTTTAATTCTAAACCACCACCAATATATGCAGCACATTACTGAGTTATACTACAGACGGGACAGGGAGATAATATACAAAGTTAAACAAGTATGTTAAACAAAGGTCAAGGTTGCACGTAGTGGAAGGTGAGGAGGATAGTAATATGGCATATTATACATATATGTATCCGATAGAGACTGTTTGAGTAAGTGGTTCCTCTGAGACCTTTTATGTTGTATAGTCCGCCATTATTCTAAATATATACCAATAAAGGTTACATTTTAATTATATAAATATCACATCGTTGGGAGTGCTACACTAGGGGCCTTCTTCTCTAACCTATGTCTCTTCATAGGAATTTCTTTCCTAATATGTTATAGACCCAGCACCCCAACATTACTTATAACAGTAGCTAGAGTTTTCCCTCTCCCCATTTCCTAATTCCCCTTTCTTATCACAGATGAGAGAAAGGGAATTAGGAAGGTGAGGAGTATGAGGCGGATATATTAACAGATTAAATCAACCTTTTCCTTGAAACCGTCAGCGAAGTCTTGAGGAGTACTGTACAGTACATGTAGTTGTTGTGATGGAATAACAGGTAGAAGGAGGTTGCAGGAAGGAGTCAAAGATAGAGAAAATGTGATGTGGGTTTGATTTTTCCGTGAGAGGGTGAGATTTCCTCCAGAGGTGTTCAGAGGAACGAGTGCATGAGCATAGGAAGAGTGTAGATGTGTGAAGCCAAGGTTGCGTGTTATAATGGCGGGTGTGCTGGAGAAAAAAGGTGGGGGGGATGCTGTTTAAGGGAGGAAGAGAGTATACAACTGTATGTATCAACAAGATGGTAAGGATCAGATGGAAAAACAGGAGGTGAGATGGGAGATTTTTTATACCTAGAACTAAGTACTAAGCTGTAATGTATGATGTATGTTTAACCATTTCACTGCCAGAGGGTCCAGCAACAAACTGTAAAGCAGAGCAATGTATTGCAGGCCGATGTGGTACAGATATACAAAAAAGAAGGAGCGCAGACAAAAAACTTCTGTTACAAATAAATAAAATGGGATAGAATAGTTATGGAGAGCTTACAGTAGTTCAGTTTCTTAAATTGCACAGTGCATTATAAAACGGTGTGACGATAAATAACGTATGGTATAATTAACTGTATTCATTTTGTTCCAAATAGTATGGTAACTGGGAATTAATGCGTAAAATTGCACCCTCAAATGTAAGATGAAAATGTTTTATTCTGATACTTTAGGGGTTGCTCATTAAACTTTGATAGTGCCGATTGAGACATTATACCACGGAAACTGCCATTGAAGTCAATGGGAGGTTCCGTGTGACAGTTCTCCAATTGGGTCTATCGGAGCTTTAATGAATAACCCCATATTCTGCCTTTAGATAAAAATTTCATTGGACTTTAATAAGTTAAGCATTCAATTACAATTTTGTGTTAAACAATATTTTTAGCTTAAAAAAATGAACAATTACTTTGATTAGAAATTAAAAAATATATATATTTTTTTCAATTCACATACTGTAGATCTAAGTATTTATTGTTACTGATTCTTTATATTAAGCACATATGTTGCAGAATGTGTTGTTTCATAAGGCTAAGGCCCCGGTCACGGCGCTCTAATGCGCGCCCGCGCTTTCGGCTGTGCGTTCCGGCGATTCCCCGGTCTGCAGCTCACTGCAGGAGCAGAGACCGGGGGGGGGCGTGCCGGAGGAGTGACGGGGGCGCGGCCATGACGTCACCCGGCAGGTTCGCCCTCATTGGCTGAACCGCCGGGGGGCGTGCCTAGCCGCTCGACGCGAGTTCCTGCTCTCAATTCTATTGAGAGCAGGAGTAGCTCTCGCGCGAGCGCTGCGGCCCCCCCTCGCAGCGGGCCCGGCGCCGTTGCGGGGAGGGCTCTGGTGAGCGCAGCGTCCGCCACAGCGGACGCTGCAGCATGCAGCGGGGGCAAGGCCTAAGGAGATGGCACTTAAAATAATAAAGATAAATGATTTTAAAATTGAAAGATTAACCTAATAGTGCTCTAGGAATTGATTTTATAATGGACAAGAAGATAAAAGAGATTTGTAGTCACATTAGTCTATGTATCTCATTATCCTACTGTCTATTCTATAAGTTATATTTATTTGTGGACTGAAGGCAGAAAAGAATTGTAGCCACAATAACTATAGCTAAAGAACACTTGTATACACTGGGATTCAAACCCACTTTAAATTAAGTATACTACTGCTTAAGTGTACTTGTAAAAGGAAAATAAAATAGGTACTGTAGTATTATTCACAAACCTTATATTGGACCGACATTGGTTTTGTGCCATTATCTGTGTCTTTAAGTCGTTATGAAGTTTTCTGTTGACTAATTTCTGTTTGAGGTTTGGTGGTTGCGGGAACGCAAGAATGGGAGGTTTGGGGAAGATTTCTTTTAATGTTGCATCCTCTGCCAGCATGGGTTGGGTTTTTCGTATTCCCACTAGGGTAGGGTTGTATGTAGCCACTAGTGGTATACGTGTGGTTCTTTCTGTCTGTATTGTAGCGGGTGTTCTCGTGGGGCTTTTAGTGCAGATGTAATAGTTCTGGCAATAGTCTTTGGCTTGTATCCCTTCTTGTAAATTGGTTGCAGCTTTATTTATTACATACAAAATGTCACAAAAAACTAGGGTATTTATCTAAGTTGCTCCATCTATCAAACATGGATACCCCTAGCTTGTACTGTACCTTTACTGTATATGCCAACAGCTGCCCAGGCCACTTGGTCCAAACACACACAACTGGGTGGTCACTGCAATTCTGGCCACCCAAGCCAAGTATGACACTGCCTTCCCCAAAACAACTTTATGGAGGTAGCCTAAACCTCCCCACAAGGAGCCAACTTTTACAGGGTTTCCAACCCATCTAACACCTTACCGCATACAGTAAGGGCAGTTACCGCCCATAAAGTGCCCTAGCAGCCTCCACTAAACAGAACATTTTCTGACGACCTGACTACAGTCTAAAGTAAAAAATATAATTCCAGATATCCAATAAATGCACTATTTCTCCTATTGTGAAGACCGGCCGGATCTCTCTCTAAATCCACATGCATCAATGCCACCCCACCTAACTCCATCACAAACTCAGCCCTAGCCTTGTTCACTTTGCTACTAGATCCCTCAATCGCCCTTAAAATCCTGGCTCATTTTTCCACACCATTGTTGGAGTTATCTCAGACCAGACATACAAAGGGTCCCAGAAGTCTCTAAACACCTGTACTACCTCCCTCTGAATTAACCTCAACAAATCCAATAAGTAAATTGTTTTTAAGTTGTCACTGCCAATGTTCAAAACCAAAACCATTGGTTGTCCATACACAAACTTCCTCCTAAAAAACGCTGGCACCAGTTGCGACACCTTCATACCCCTCTTACCAAACTTACACGACCAAAACTGAACGTGGGAACAACCTGTAACACAAAATGCACTAACTTAAATAACCTTTAAACATCACTGAAGACCACCTTCCTAACCACATGATGGCCTCCTAGCTCAAACCTAGCCTTGCTGCCTCTGAGACCACACCAATCCTAAAATAATGGGAACGTATCCTTAACTCACCTTTCCCCAAAGACATCTTCAGAACCCTGCAGATCAGTGCATATTCAATGGGCCCCCAACCTTTGATCTAACATCCAAACAAATGTCCACCATCCTTCCCGGGCAAACGACTCTCCTGCCAAGCTCACAAAGTGCTACCCACTTTCCTTTATCCTTCTGGTTAGTTTTTGACTGCCTTATCAAAAAAATCGTACTCCTCCAATGCAAAACGACATCCTCACTCTACAAACCCCACTCTATAAACTCCCTTCCTCCCTTCTGGAGTCAATAAACAGGTCACTAACCCTCATTGATCCCAAACAATGCTAAAGAAAAGGCAGCAGAATTTTTTTTCACTTCAAAACTTGACTGGCAAACAGTCTTAACCCCTCACACCAGCTTCACGAACATGTCAGATGATGCTTGAATCCTATCATCCTCTCTTCTAACTGCTTCCATCCTGTTACCACCTGGTACCAGGAAATCTTTCTTCTAATCCTTTAAGCCTAAAAATCGAAAGAAAAGGCTAAAACAACCAGCAACCTTTCCACTGACCCCGCTGACCTGCATTCCCAACATGAAATTCACCAGCTGATACCTGGTGCTTTCACCACCCTGGGCACTATCCATTTCCCCACTACCACACACAGCTACAAAACTCAACCACTCTTTCCATTCCCTCACATACGGTATGTGGACCAAATAGCCGGAGTCAGAAACCACTCACCAGATCCATTACTCTTATAGGGCTAGGAACGCAACAGCTCGAGTCACAGAACAAATTTCCGGAATTCTGTGAACAGGAAACGAGACGAGTCTGAGGTGGATCCTATTTCTAGAATTGAATTATGTATTTTCTAGCAAAGTGTTTAGCCAGATGAACTGACTGTAATGTATTAAATGTACCATTGTACCCTCCCCCTTACCCATCCCATTTTTCTCCTTCTATAAATTAGGGCTTTCTCGCTCTATCCCCTACCCCTTTCTTACTCCCTCTACTCCCCTTGTTCCCCCCAATTTCCCCTCTATCTCCCTCCCTCCCAATTCACCGTTGTCTACTGGTGGGAGGATTGGATTTTGGTTAAACCAGTGCCACAAATTCATGGAATAGATTCCAACAGTTTCACCAATCTCTATTGGAGAATTTCAAGGGAGGATTTTTAGGTTGCCAGAAAAAAAGTTGAGGGAGGTGGGGATGGTGAGTGGTTTTCTAGGGCTGAAAAAGGACATTTTTAGGCAATTTAAGTCACTGATGGGGCATTTAAATCTCTACGCGCTCTAGTTCAAAGTTTCTTGGTGTGTTGCGCATTAGAAAAAAATAAAAAATAAATAAGCATAACGTTCTTAATTCTATTTATAATAGTTTTAATTGGTGGGGGGTTTGTCTGCTTCTAGTAGCTTGATATGGTGAAGCTGGTGGCTGTGAAAATAGGAGTTATTAATAATTTACCATTTTTTGTTATGTACATGATATGGTATGTTTAAATTTCAAAGGTTCTTGGGGAATTTTTACTGTTAAATATCATAGATGACCTTGGAGATATGGACCCAAGTCTGGGTAATTATTGAACAACTCCACCGCACATGTAACATGTAGCCCACTTCCCCACAGCCCCCACAGAATATGCTCGACACATCAGGGAATATTTAGTTTAGTTTTTCAGGAACCAAGTACCACCTGAATAGGATCGTATATCAGATTTCTTTAATTTTTGTAAAGATTGAAAGCATGGATGTTTTTACAGAAATTGAGCAAAATGTTTTCAGTGATAATTCAAGACCCTTCTCTTTTTCCCATTTCAACATACGGTATATGGGGTTTTAATATTTTATTGTGTGTCTTGTAATGTATTATATAAAGCTGATATCAGTTCTTTTTTATGTGAATATTCTTCACAAAGTTGTTCGAATCGTGTGGTTGAGGTTGGTGAGCCGCCTAATAGGTCAAGGAAGATATATAATATCAAATTTGTAAATAGTGATACAATTCCATATTGAACAGCTTTAATTGTTTGTGGAAATCAGAGGTGGGTTTTAGTTTCCCCTTGTTGAACATATGGAATAGCCTTGTAGCTATAGGGAAAGTCTGAGTTTGTCAGGTTCACTTTTGCTTTTCACCTATCCTCTACATGTAGGGAATTATTTATTGTGGGTATGTCTTGTATTTTCTTGCGTCTAATAGTTTACTTGATTCTCAACAGGTTTTCAATGGATAAAGGTGTGATCAGTGACTTCTCAATATATACCCATCTCTTATATCCCTGGAATCATGCCTGGTTATCAGCTGTGAAAGTTGGGCTGCCGCATAATAGTCAATAAGATTGGGAAAAACTAATCCTCCCTGGGAGGTGAGTCTTTGAAGAAGAGTAGCTGAGGATGTTGGTTACTTTGCCATGCACACACATTTGTCGATTTTACTCTGAAACTTGTTTAATGTGTGTTATTTTGATGGATCGGAATTGGGCGAGTTTGGAAAAAATATAATATTCGAGGAAGGATATTCATTTTAATTGTGGTGGTGCATCTTAGCCATGCCCGCACCAAAATACCATTGTCAAGGGTTCCAACTGTTTTTTCAGCCTTTCATTCATTCATGTGAAGACTACCCACTCATAAATTTAAATTCAAAGACGCACATGCATTCCATAGACACGGATGAGCATAGACAAATCATGAACACAGTATCATAAGCCTTTATTTCTTAGAGAATTCAAGTATAGGAAGTAGAGGCAAAGTGACTCAGTGTAATATTTTCTACTCTTGAAATATATTAATTGGAGTATGCACAGAGAAACATATACATTATTATACTTTTATACTATGGGTGTTTCACTGAAATAAAAACATAGTTTTTTTCATCCACTCTAGTACACTTACATGTAGTGGGATTTCGGTAACATTGATTTTCACATGTTGAGTGCTCCCACACACTTTTTCAGACATTCTCATCTGTGTGTAAATACAGATACGTCAATTCTCTGATTTTCTGATTGGAAGAGTGTCATTTATTTTTAGCAACAGAAGCCTTAAACTGGGATCTCCACATTTTGAGTGGTCATTGGACTGTCTCCTCCTGCTACAGATGTATTATAACTGTTAACACATTATTAGGTGAGGAGAATCATGGTTTTCTTTTGTGTGCTGGTGTGTACAGATATCCCGCAAGGACTGTTGCCATTCATTTATGATAGTTGGTGCCATTGCACAGTTTATGAAAGCAAACAAATAACCATAAGAAGATATTCTGAAATATATGCATATTGTATGTATTCCAGAGATGTACTTACAGTACAGTTGGCATTGTAAAGACATATATTGTAGTATATTGTATGTTCAATTGGAACGCATACACACTGTATTAAGTGTTTTTTTTTTAAATAATAATAAAAATAATTATTATTATTATATTATTTTTTTTATTTTAAAATTGCTCTTGGTTACTATAACATATTTTATTTCCACTGAATGATGCAGAAAGTCTGTAATAGACTTTTGTCTAATTTATCATGTCTAATCCATAGTGTTTCTGATTCATTAACTGTTTATGCAAAGAATATTGGTCTATGAATACAACTGAAAATCTATTGATCTTATAGAAAACATAAACATGGAAACCAGAAGCTTAATATTCAAGCTTGTAATACAACATCTGCAGCTATCCAGAAATCTAACACAAGGGAGATCTAGCAAGCCCACCCTCTTTTGAAATTCTAGTTGGCAAAATCTGCCTCCCCTTTTCTAAGCCCATCTTGCTCGCTGGCATCTACCGCCCCCTAAAGCCCCTCTACAATCCCTGGCTGATATCACCCAGTTTCTTGGCTCCATTTCCTCTCTGAACGAGAAGAGTGAGCTGCTAGTTCTTGGGGATTTCAACTTCAACTGACTTGACCCTAAAAACCATAAAATCCAGATACAACTCAAGTCACTTAACCTATCACAACTCATTTCCCAACCCAACGGACAAACCTGAAATCGCATAACCATTCCTTTCTAGGCTGGATTCTCTCCTCAAACCCCAGCAGAATCCAATCCTTTGGCATCCTTCCTGACATTTTCAGTGACCATGCAATAGTGTACTGTGAAAGGAAAATTAAAAGCCCCATTCAAGCCCTAAAGTTCTCCTCACTAGAACATTTAAAAAACTTTAACCCACAACAGTTTCTGGATGACCTTACCAACTGCCCATGGCACAGAATCGATTTAATTCCCGACCCTGATTCTGCGCTCAACTATTTCCAATCCGAGTTCTTAAAACTCTGCGATACCCATGCTCCACTACGCAAAATAAGGGTACGAGGGGCCCATCTTCCATGGGTTACAACTGACCTTATTGCACTCTACCAGCTCAGGGAAACCTTGTGGAAAAGCTACAAAATAACTGGCACTACCAAGGAACTCAATCACTACAGATGCCTGCGGAACATGTGCACAAGGCAAACAAGGCACGCAAAAGCACATTACTCTGACAATCTCCACCAAAATACATCAAACCCAGCTAACTTCTGGAAGGTTATCAACAATATATTCCAGCCTCCTAACCATCAACAACCAAGTAATATCACTAAGGGGGATATTACTCTGACAAACACCACTGACATTGCAAATGCATTCAATGATTACTTTGTGGGGTGTGCCACTAACTTATTAGCGAAACGCAGCCCAAACCACAAACCTGAATCTCATCCTGGAAGGGCCCACATAGCCCCACCCCCTCCCAACACTGCCCACAATTTTCAATTTGGCCCAGTATCTGAAGACGAGATTACACAAGCGCTCCTCAAACTAAAACTAAGCAGCCAATGCGAACCTGACTTACTACAATCTAGGTTCCTACGACTTGGTGCCCCAGCCATTGCCAAACCAATTCCTTCCATAGTCAACTCTATCCTGTCTGCAGGCCATATCCCTAAGACCTGGAAAACTGCCAGAGTTGTCCCAATCTTCAAAAGTGGGGACAAAAACACTGTCTCAAACTACAGGCCAATCTCACTTCTCCCAATTCTATCCAAAGTCATGGAAAAATGTGTCCACTCCCAACTAAGCGATTTCTATACCAAAACAAATTTCCCTAGCCAATTCCAATCTGGCTTTTGTCCCAAACACTCCACCGTAACTACCCTGCTAAAAGTTTGCAATGAAATCCATTGTGGAATGGAACGGGGACAACTCACTGGTGCAGTATTCTTAGATTTTGCAAAGGCTTTTGTATGTCTTTATTTATTTATTTTGATACAGTTGATCATGCTATCCTGCTGTGACAACTCAGGAGATTCCCTGTACCTCTCTCCCATCTCCTGTGACTCCCCCTGCCCTTCTCCCATTGCTGCAGCGCGTTCCCCGTAGGTCCCGTGTACCCACACGTTCCCTGTGCCCCGGCTCTAACCCTCCCCGCTCCCTTGCTCCCGTGGTCACGGCATTACTTGTTCCTGTAGCGCCACCTGAGCCGTTGCCTCCTCCTGGCATGGTGCCCGCGGCGCTCTGCGCGCCTGGTGATGCATCCAGTGCGTGCACTCGGCCAATCCTCGGAGGGCACATGCACACGCTCCGCCATGGCACTCCCTGACTCACCTGTCTCCTCCGATATGCCGCTGTACGCCATCGCGCAGTCTAACGTCGCGCGCATGTTCCCCTTCGTTTAACTCCGTCTGCCCCCTGCGGTCTTCCCTTGCTCCATGCGATCCCTTGCTGGGTTGCAACCAGTGCACGAGCACTCCCACCTTGCACAGTGCGCGCGCACAGGTTCCTCTTGTCCTGTTTCCCTGGTCTCCGCCTCCCAATCCCTTCAGGCCTTTCCCCTGTCCGCTCCTTCAGTCTCCTCCTCTTCTCTTCCTGTCCTATCCTTGTCTTCTCCCACTTTTCACTCTACTCCTCCCCTCTCTCCCATTGGTAACTCCTCCTTTATAATCCCTGTCTGTCCACTTGTTCCCTGCTCTGCATAGTTCCTGTTTCCCTGTGTGTACCTGACCTATGCTTTGCTCTCTCCGTGTACTCCCTGTATCCTGCTCCTGTGATTTTATTGGATCTCCCTGGTTTTGACCCCTGCTTGTACTGGACTACTCTGCTATCTGGTATCCCTGTGAACACTGCTACGCCCTCTACTATGTTAACCTCTGGACTCCTGGATCTGGCACACGGACACGACTATTCTCTCGGACAATCCCCAGTGTTGCAAGTATATGCTAACAGCTCTTTCTACAGGCCCAGCAATGCTATACCACAATCCGTGCTTGCTCCCACTGCTGTGGGTGTGTGGTATCATACCGTTCCCACCTCGGTACTGGGGTCTTGCCAGGTCTGTGGGCATGCAGGCGTGACACCTGCTTAACAAACTCCAGAGCTCTGGAATAGGGAAGCATGCTTTAAACTGGTTTCTGTCCTACCTATCAGGAAGATTCAACATGTGTCCATCTCAGGCTCTAACTCCAACCCCCTTGATATCACCTGTGGTGTCCCGTAAGGCTCTGTTCTGGGGCCACTACTCTTCTCAGTGTTCATTAATGATCTTCCCACAGCTTGTAAGGAAGCCTCAATACACATGTATGCAGATGACACAATCCTATATGCACACAGCCATAGCCTCTCTGACCTTCAACACATACTTCAGTCTGACTTTTTGATACTCGAAAACTGGATTTCCCAAAACAAACTGTTTTTAAACACTGACAAGACTGTAACTATGGTATTTGGGACCAAGACTAAATTTTTAAAGCTTCCAGTAACTGAGCTCCAGATTCGAACCAACGCTAACACCACCCTAACCCCTGTCACTAGTTTTAAATACCTGGGCTTATGGTTTGACTCCCACTTAACATTCGGAATGCACATTGATACCCTGACAACCAAGACCTATGCCAAACTAGGGGTACTTTACAGGAACAAATCCTCCCTAAGTCTCCTGGTCAGAAAGCATATCGCACAGCAGATGCTAATGCCAATTATTGACTATGGAGACATAGCATATGGCTCTGCACCTCAAACCCACCTTAGCAAACTTGACACCCTCTACAATTCAATTTGTCGTTTTGTTCTCCAATGCAACTACAACACACATCACTGCGAAATGCTCAAAGAACTAGATTGGTCATCACTAGAGTCTAGGTGCAAAGTTCACCTTTCCTATCTTGCCTTTAAATTCTTTATGGGCAAGCTACCCAGCTATCTGAACAAGCTCCTCGCCCCTACCACATGCAGCACTTATCATCTGAGATCAGACTTCAAAAGACTGTTCATGGTCCAAAGGCTCAACAAAGTATCCGGACGTTCCTCCTTCTCTTACTGTGCACCCCAAAACTGGAACAACCTACCAGAGACTCTCACATCCACCACCAGTTTAAGTTCTTTCAAATCTAAGGCTGTTTCACATTTTAATCTGGTCTGTAACTGTTTCATTCGCCCATAATATATATTTTCTTTAACTGTGCATGCAATGTCTTGTATATAATGTATACCCTGTTCATTTATGTAACTGTATTTGTAACCATGTATTATTTGTCTTAACTCTGTGCCCAGGACATGTTGGAAATGAGAGCTAACTCTCAATGTATTACTTCCTGGTAAAATATTTTATAAATAAATAAATTTCTGGACATATTTACATGGATATGGTTGTACCTGTCCCTTTAATAGATTCCCATTAATTCCTTTAGTGTTAAATGGTCTGAAACTTTGCATCAATTACTTCTCAAGACCCTTTGACTCTTCCAGCACTGAAGAGGAAAGGAACAAGGTTTGTGTAGCTTATAGCATTGTACAATTCTTGCTTAAAATACTTTGATATGTGTTTGGATTTAAATTATTAAATGGAATTTATAGAAATGACTTCTGTTGTTTTTTTAGTTTCGAAATGTCTAATCCCAAAAATCACAAAGAAAAGTCACACCCTGTTGCATGGTCCAAGACCGTCACTGTTGGAGATTACATTTCCAAACATTATGTCTACGATTTTGCTATGCAATGATCATGCATTTTGAACATTTACAAAACATTTAATGTTAAATATTTTAATCTCCCAAGGTTTTTGAGCAGAACTGAAACATACAGTAAGAAACATCTGTGGTAAAAGTGACAAAGAAAATAGTGGTATTGTGTCTGAGTTATAGAAAAAAAATAATATATATATATACATATACGTATATTTTTATTATATATATATAATACGGAGAAGCTCTATGGACTGCATTTTAAAAGGAATTGTACAATGTCTATACTATAAAAACATAAAAGACATGAGTATTTAGGAAACTACTAACATTTTCTTTAAAAAGATAGCAGAATATAAATAAGAAAAAAAATAGTGATACTCTGTGTCTGTAAATAAAAAAAATGCTGCTTCTCTGTACCCCTTAGTACCAGTATACGCATACTAATAATAATAATAATAATAATAATAATAATAATGTTTATTGACTATTGCACACATTTGTTGTATAATCAGCAGACAATGTTTATTGTAAAATTGTTCATAATTACAGAATATAATGGGCATTCTTAAGTAGTTAATCCAATTACTGACTAATGTAGGCAGTAACACTGATTTTCTAGTCATGGGACATTTAAAACCATGTGAATAAAGTTGCATGTATTAATTATGTAATAATGAACGGTCTGCATTGTACTTATCCTTAATGTGACGGGCATGAAATCTCCCAACAATTATAAATGAGCAATCTGTCATCAGGCATTTTCGTAGAATATAATACCTCTATCTACCTGTTATTTTCTTTAGGAAAGCGTTCTTAATGTCTTTGTTTCTCATACTGTATATGACGGGGTTCATCATGGGTGTTAATACTGTATACATCATGGCCACCAGCGAGTCCACATCAGAGGAGTAGGATGCAGTTGGGCGGATGTACATGAATATTAGAGGTAAATAAAACATGTTCACAACAACAAAATGAGAAGCACAGGTGGAGAATGTTTTTCTACGTCCTTCATTGGAGGCTATTTTGAGGATTGACAGTATAATTTTAATATATGATATTGCAACTAGGGAGAAACTTATCAAAATAATAAAGGCACCAATAGGAGAACCAATTGACACATTAAAGGAGGTGTCCGTACAAGCCAACTGCAGTAAAGGTGGGTGATCACAGTAATAATGGTGAATAATATTTGGCCCACAGAATGGCAGCCTCAAAGCTAAAATTAAAATGGTCACTGGAGTAGCAAATCCTCCAGTCCATGCTGCAGTAGACAAGAAGATGTATAACCTTCTGGTCATGATCGTATGGTAATGAAGTGGGCAGCAGATGGCTAGATAACGATCATAAGCCATTACAGCCAGGAGCAGACACTCGGCTGCTGTTAGAGAGAGAAAGAAATACATCTGCATGAAACAGCCAGTGTAGGAAATGGTGTCCATATTCATTAAGAACTTTGCCAGCATCTTAGGGACGGTAACCGAGGTGTAACTCATATCTAAGAAGGATAAGTTGCTGACGAAGAAATACATGGGAGTCTGAAGCTGCTTGTCCAGCATGACAAGGAGGAATATGGTGCCATTTCCTGTGACTGTGAAGAGGTATATAATGAGAAAAACACAAAACAGTAAAGTCTGGTATCTTTGTAGGCTTGGAAATCCAAAAATGATGAACTCTGTCACAGGGCTGAAGGTCAGATTAGAAGTACCAATGTAATCAATGTATTCACCATTTACCTGGATATAAAACACAAAAATTAAATGATCATGTTTAATCAGGCAAAGCAAAATAAACACTATGGGGTGATCAACCCACCCACACTTGTAGCAAGAAAACCTGTATTGTAATTCTAACTATAGATAGTATTAGTAAACTTATAATAAATAAATCCAATTGGTGTAGAAAGGCAGGAGCAGTTTCCAGATCAAACAGTGTGTAATATTTGCAACAAATTATCATAAACAGGAAAGTGTTGCAAAGATATTGCAATGCTTGGGAAATGTGTTAAGCCTGCTATAGAAACCAAATGATGCTCAGTATATTAAAACCCATTACAAATACCATTAAGAGTTGAATAATAAAAAAAGAAATGCCATAAGTATTATCTAATACCACAGAACTGATTTATTTAAAAACAAATAATGTACTGTAGGATCTTGCTTTGATTACATCTTTAAGGAGCTAAGATCAGTAATAGCCAAACCATTACATTAAATATTCAAGGACTCTATTTTTACAGGCTCAGTACCACAATATTGGCTTAAATCAGATGTGGTGTCTACATTTAAAAAGGGGACTAGATCACAACTGGACAAATACAGACCTGTAAGCCTAACATCAATAGTGGGGAAGCTACTCGAAGGGTTAGTACAGAATAATATTCAAGAATATTAGTCATAGCCAACATTGATTTATGAAGGATAGGTTGTGTCAAACTAACCCTATTAGTTTTTTTGAGGAGGTAATAAGGAATTTATATCAGTGTAATGCAGTTAATGTTGTCTACTTAAATTTTGTAAAGGCTTTTCATACGGTGACACAAGAGAATAGTGTACAAAATAAAAAATAATTAGTCTTGGTAAAATATTTGCACCTTGGTTGAAAACTGATTGAAGGATAGAAAACAGAAAGTTGGCATAAATTGAACCTTTTCTGGTTGGGCTAACGTTGCACTGCTTTTTAACTTGTTTATTAATGACCTTGAGGTTGGCATAGAGAGCAAAATCTCCATCTTTGCTGATGATACTTAATTGTGTAAGGTAGTTGAATCAGAACAGGATGTAATTTCTCTCCAGAAGGACTTGTAGAGACTGCAAACTTCAGCAGGTACTGTAAATATCAGATGAGGTTTAATACGATAAATGTAAGTTTATGCATTTGGGAAACAAGAATAAACAAGCGACTTACTGTATGAATTACATAGAGCAAAATTAGGTCAATCTTTGGTGGAGAAGTATTTGAGTGTTTGTTAACAGGAGATTTAGCAATAGTGCCCAATGTCATGCAGTAGCTGCAAAAGCAAAATAGATTAATCTTGCATTAACACGGTACTGATGGTATGGAAGAAAGCACAATTATGCGCCTCTATAAAGCATTAGAAAGACCACACCTTGAATAAGGAGTATCATAAAATATTATTATAGAACTAGAAAAAGTGCAGAGAAGTTCTACCAAATTATTATAGGGGATGGAAGGTCTGATTTATGAGGAGATTAGATTACAAATTAAATTTGTTTACATTAGAAAAAAGGCATCTTAGAGGGCATATAATAACTATGTACAAATATATTTGGGATAAATACAGTACAAGGAGCTTCCATAAGAACTATTCATTCCAAGGGCAGTACAAACTGTATGCGGTCATCACTTAAGTTTGGAGGAAAGGAGATCTCCCCAGCAACAAAGGAAAGGGTTCTTTACAGAAATGGCATATCAATGTGGAATTCATTACCCATGAAGACTTTAATGGCAGATACAATAGATATTTTCAAAAAAAGGTTGGGTATATTTTTAGAAACTAAACGTTTATACATAGGGATGTACCAAATAAGTAAAAATGGGAAGGATGTTGATCCAGGAAGAAATCTGATTGCCATTATTGGAGTCAGGAAGGAATTTAATTTTCTCTTTATGATACAGAAAATCATTGAATAATGTTTCACAGGTTTTTTTTTATTGCCTTCCTCTGGATAAAAGTAGTGTAACTACAAATATAGGATAAGTATCTGTCATCTAAATGTAACATAGGTCGAACTTGATGGACATACTGTATGTCTTTTTTCAACCTCATCTACTACTGTATATAACCATGTAATACAGCTTTTGCAGCAATATTCTTACATCTGCGTATGAGACCTATAGTGTGCTGCTGGGCTGACTACAGTGCTAACACAACATACAGTACAGTATCCCCATATCCTTAAAATATCACAATCTTTCTGTATAATTCAATAGGCATACTAGCATTATATGGTATACTCACATTACTGTATATGATATAATATCAAGCTATGACAACCCATGAGACAAGTTTAATTTGTAGATTGCATTAGCCATTAGAGCTGAGTATGGGGTCTTTTGTGTAATTGTGTACTTGACAGATTTATGATAACTTTTAAATAAAGAACTATACAGTAATATGCAGAGTTTTAAACCCTTACAGGTTAACAGGTATAACAACCTGTGACTAATATACACCTCTCCTGGACCAATACAGCTAGAAGAACTGAAAGTATGTGTGTGACAGCATTCCTACAGTGTGTGTGTGTGTGTGTGTGTGTGTGTGTGTGTGTGTGTGTGTGTGTATGTGTGTGTGTGTGTGTGTGTGTGTGTGTGTGTGTGTGTGTGTGTGTGTGTGTGTGTGTAAAACAAGGCACACCTCAGCATAATAAATTATTGGAATGTTTTGGCATGTGCACGCATAAGAATAGTTAATAAACAAGTACATCACCCAGAACTGCATCTGTGACGTTTATCACATGTTTTAACAAGACAATAAATAGAACATTAGCTTTGTCTAGCTATATAATAACAAAAAAATGCAGTAACTTGGCATCAAGTGAAAAGTACATTTTCTAGTAAAAATATATAGTCTACAATTGTCTCAAGGGTTATGACAACATGAAACATGAAAGAATTTGAACTTAATTATAAATATAGTGGCAGCACGTACTGTAATAGGCAAAGTTTTGAATATTTATTGTGATCTGTATTTTCATTAGTAAATTTCTATACTTGTGAGGGTTTATTTTTTTGTTTCAATCATTTTTTATTGAGTTTTCAACACAGAGAAACACAGATTATAGCAATACTGAGAGAGCATAACACAGCATACACAGTAAAATACCCCTCTACGCCAGAGAGACCAACAGGGGAACATAAACAAATTGAGGAGAAAATTCTTCGGTTGACGATAGATATTTTTGATCATTAGCATTTATCTCTACTTTACATATCTGAGCAAGCTGGGCAGACTCTAGGTTCGCTCATTGGTGAGGGTTTAGTTTAATATCTCTCTCTCTCTCTCTCCTCTCTCTCGCTCTCGCTCTCTCTCGCTCTCTCTCTCGCTCTCTCTCGCTCTCTCTCGCTCTCTCTCGCTCTCTCTCGCTCTCTCTCGCTCTCTCTCTCCTCATTTGCTATGGGAGTCTATGTAGAAAAGGTAAGTTACACTAGGGTTTTATGTATTCAGGGTAAATATCATGTCTTGTTTTATGTGTCTGGTGTTATACTGTTTTCATCTTAGTAATGTATATATAAACAGCAAAGGATCTATGGAAATAATGATACAGTGCAGTTTGTGTGTGAGTTTCCTAAATGATCTCCACAAGGTGGGAACATCATACCTCGTGTCTGCAATAAGAAAGAGTTTCTTACACCTGATGTACATTGTTAGCCTGGGAATGTACGCTTCCTCAGACCTGCTGCATTTTCTGCTAATAAAAGGATAACAAGGTACACACGGATGCTGAATTTAATATTATAATATACTGCACCGACACACTTTATTCGAGCAAATACCCAGTATGTACCTGGCAGATACCTGGAATGCGCCGCTCCTCACCTCTGACAAGCCCCGTTGTGTTTGCCTTCCCAGCCTGGGTTCATGCCTGGCTGACGGGCGGCTGATCTGTTAAATGATAATGATTAGGATTTAATAGGCTGCAATGCTTCGCGTGTCTACCAGATGGCATAAATTCATGAATTGTAATGCAGTATATATATATATACTGTGCAGTATTGCAGCCAGCAGGAATAAAATGCTTCAATCCCTGCCTGGAAAATACCTCAATGCACTCGGGCAGAAAACAGTCACAAACCTCAATACACCCGGGTATACCTGAATTCGTGGGACTAGCCGAGCTCAAATAAAGTGTGTCGCCAGTGTAATGTACAGTATGGTATTTAAACCTCCCTAACTCCTCCTATTGAAACTCATGCGAAGCAAAACTGGTACAATCGACATTGATATATTGAACAGAAATGGCAGCCTCCAAGAACTGAAACCAGTGAGATTGGGGGGTTTAACTAAAAAAAAGTGTTCTTTCAGTGAAACAGTACTGGTTTTTTTTATGGTATAACATCTTTCATCTTTAATTTTAACCTAGAAAACAGCCCTTACAGTATGTGATACAGAATGGTCACCTATAATAGCATGTAGAAATGTAGATATCTAATTCTCACTGTCCAAAAAGTCAAAGCATGCCAAGGATCGTGTGCAAACCGGCTTAAAATCAGTCCACACTCCAGTCCAGGGTCACCCAGCATTTAGAAACGTTAAAATTGCATAAAGTGGCTAATGTATAAAGTGCACTCATCAATCAATTGTCTAAAACAACCAGGAGAGCAGCTAGGTCTGAGCAGGGGATAGGAAATAAAAACCAGAACATAACATCAGTAGTAATGCACCAAACTCTGAGCTTGAGAAAAGACCTTGTGGTCTGAAACGTACGTCGCTCTGGAGTTTCTGTGACTGCCTGATTATTTATTGAGATTAAATTACCTTTTTTCTATTGAGTGTGCTGCGGACTTCATGTTTTTGTGTGTGTATATATATATAGACATAGATATATACAGACTTTTGCTATCTACATCATAAACAAGTTCAACACCCAGTTACTAAGATAAACATACAATTCATGCAACCCCAGTATAACTTACCTTTTCTAGATAGTCTCCCATAGCAAATGAGGTTATTGCAGCCAAAGGAAATCTTTAGTATTTTATTTCGTTTTACAGCAGCATATCAGTGGATTTTATATTTAACATAATAAAAAGGCAATTGTACTGAATAATATTTATGTGCACACAGACTATATACAGTGTTAATAGGTTTCAGATGGGTTTTTCTATCTTCTGATACAAATTCATTTGGTGTGATCTCTGGTCTGTAGCCCTCTTCTTATATTCCCTATTTTGAAACAACATGGTTTTAAATGCTTTTTTTTACATCCTGAGGGATTTATTAAATGGAGTGCTGATACTTTGTTGACATCTGAGCCTTGCTTAATTGTGTTGTTCTCAATGTATCATATGGTAGTGAAAAAAAGCACAACATATTCCTTTGCAACTTTGGGGACCAATAGAAAAGTAAAAACATCTGGAAAGTTTTACTCGCAATAAATACAGTAGAAGTGTCCAACCGGTATGATCCCCAGAAGATCCCCAGATCTCACTTCATTTGGCTGCAAGTAGAGATTCCTGTGGGAATCCATTCCGCAGATTTTCCTGGACTTCAATGGTCCAATCCGATTCAGAATCCAATGGTACAATTCAGCCACTCGACATGTGCGGAATCCGTGGCAAGAATCCACTGGAATCCGTTCCACAGATTACATGGAATTGGATAACCGAAATAATTTATATTACCACTCCCACTTCCTGCCTCTTTCACGCACTTTCTGCTGCTAAGGTAATGAGGGGTTAACCTCTCCCACTACCCACACAAGAGGCCTAACCACCCACGCCCGAGCAACTACCCAAAACCCCTCTGCCCCCAATAAATATTAAAATACTTATACCAAAACACCAATACTAGCCAATTCATCCATTGATTACCAACCTATGCCCTCAATGGAAGCAAAGATAACCGCAAAGGCAATCAGTGGGCACCCTACTACTCTCCCCTTCTATTCCCAACAATCCCTGCCCCCCAACACATAAAGTACAGTAATGGGCAAAATCCCTATTATCCAGATCTGGATAATAGCGCGTTTGACCATTAAAAATAAAACATTACCCAGCCAGCATAAAGTAATTTAAAATGGTACTTACCCCTGCCAGGATTAAGGCCACCCTTGTTCTCATCACTGTCCTCCATGTCTTTCGTGGGTGGCAAAATTAAAATAAACAAACTAACTACTGGCCCATAACCCCTTAATCACCTTAGCGGTTATTAACTGCTATAGTAATTAAGGGGTTAATCCCACACTGATACCCATCCTGTACCCACAATCGGATTGGGGGTGTACCATTTGCCAGTTAAATGTGACATCACAGGCCTTTTATAAGGCCTGTCCCGTCTCATTTGAGCCCAAGAAGATGATTGTAACGCTCGGCCTGCCCACAAGCCAGACGAGACCCCGGGACTGAGGTGGAAAGGAGTAATACCACATACCTAGCAGTAAACGGGGGCACGGCCGGAGTGTGGAAGTAGCGTAGGTGTTCCTGGTAACAAAAATAGAATGAGTACCGTACTTGCCAGCTCCAGCGTAGAAAGGTAAAATCCGTAAGCCAATGGTCGTGGGATGGAGGGAGCAGCGTAGTAGAGTGTCCGTAAGCCTGGGTCGTGGAATGGAGAGAGCAGTGTAGTAGAGTGTCCATAAGCCGTGTCCAAGGGATATAATAATAATAATATAATGTTCTTGTATAGCGCTGCTAGTTGTACACAGCGCTTTACAGAAACATTTTGCAGGCTGAGGTCCCTGCCCCGTGGAGCTTACAATCTATTTTTTATGCGCCTGAGGTACAGGGAGATAAAGTGACTTGCCCAAGGTCACAAGGAGCTGACACCAGGAATTGAACCAGGCTCCCCTGCTTCAAACTCTCAGTGCCAGTCAATGTCTTTACTCACTGAGCCACTCCTTCTCCCCTAAATGTCTGCAGAGTAGTAATGTCCAACGCCAAATCCTAGGGTTCCAGAGAGCAACGTAGTAGAAGTCCAAAGCCAAAGGTCGATATCCAGAAAGGTCAGCAGTATATCCAGGGACAGGAAAAGGAACTGAAGGACAAAAGGAGCCAGG
This sequence comes from Ascaphus truei, assembly GCF_040206685.1. Taxonomy (NCBI): domain Eukaryota; kingdom Metazoa; phylum Chordata; class Amphibia; order Anura; family Ascaphidae; genus Ascaphus; species Ascaphus truei. The sequence goes on along the minus strand of NC_134485.1, from coordinate 422,588,627 downwards.
CAACAGCAAACAGCACCAAGGTACAGAAGCTATGCAGAGCAAAGAGGAAATGGTGAGGGAAGACTAAATAGGGGGCTGGGACCTATCAGAGGAAGGGGAGGAACGGAGGAGTGGCCCGAGGGCGGACCTGATAGGGGAGAAGTGTCTGGGAGGCTTGGGCCAATCGGAGCAAGGGGAGGTACAGAGGAGCGGCCCGAGGGAGGGCCTGATAGGGGAGAGGTGCCTGGGTAGCTGGGACTTGTCAGAGCAAGGGGAGGAGTGGAGGAATGGCCTGGTGAAGGGCCTGATAGGAGAGAAGGGCCTGGGGGGCAGACCTGACAGAGCAGGGGCAGGGAAGCGCGTGTGGGAAGCAAGCAAAGCTGATAGGCCACAGGATTATTTAGAGAATGGATCCAGAAACCTGGGAGACAGTTTAGGGGTTGAGGGCTTCAGTTTGATATTTTTAGAAGAAAGCCAAACCTTATCTCCAGGTACGAACTTATGGGCCTCCTGACGAAGCCTATCTGCTTGTCTCTTCTGTCTTAGCACGGACTGTTGTAAAACTCTTTGAATCTTCCTCCATGACCCCTGTAGGGTGGATACCCTATCATCTGCTGCATAAACTCCGGACCTGGGAGAATGCATGGGGAGACGGGTAGGATGAAATCCGTAGTTTCGAAAAACGGTGATTCTTGAGTGGACTCGTTTTTTAGGGAGTTAATCGCAAATTCTGCCCAAGGAAGTAACTCCACCCAATTATCCTGAGAATCAGAAGAAAAACAACGCAAATACTGTTCAAGGGACTGGTTCAAATACTGTTCAAATATCCTTAATCATATTGGGCCACCAGAAGGTTCGCCGAATCAGATCCGTAGTCTTCTTAAACCGGGGGTGGCCGGCAGATCTGGAGGAGTGACCCCATTCAAGAATCTTGAGATGAAAACATGGGGCTGCGTAAAGACGACCATCAGGTACTTCTAGCCCTTCTGGGACCTGTGCTTGAGACTCCAACATCTTATCCAGTATGTCAAAGGAGGTGGCAGAGATAAACAATTGGGGGGGACAGAATACTCTCCGGGACTTCCTGTGACTTCTCCTCAGTAATAAACTGATGGGACAACGCATCCGCTTTGATATTCTTTGTCCCAGGAAAATAAGTAATGAAAAAGTTAAACCTTGAGAAGAACAACGCCCAACGAGCTTAACGGGGCCCAAGGCGACGAGCACCTTCAATGTAAGAAATATTTTTGTGGTCTGTCAGAATCAGAATGGGTTCCTTGGTTCCTTCCAGAAGATGTCTCCATTCTTGTAATGCCATTTGGATGGCCAACAACTCCCTATTCCTCACGTCGTAATTTCTTTCTGCTGAAGATTTTTTTTTAGAAAAAAACCCACAAGGGTGTAGTTTATCTTCGGGGTGATTCTTTGAGAGAGAACCGCACCGGCTCCCACGTCGGAGGCGTCAACTTCCAAGGTAAAGGGGAGGGTGGGAACAGGATGTCGCAGAAGGGGGGCAGAGACAAAGGCTTTTTTAAGAGACTCAAAGGCCCAGCTGGCCTCCACTGGCCAAGAGGAAGGATCGGCCCCTTTTTTGATAAGGGCCGTAATGGGTGCTACCAAGGCGGAAAAATCATCAATAAATTTCCTATAATAATTTGCTAAACCGAGGAAACGCTGAATCGCTTTTAACGAGTTAGGTTGTGGCCATTCGAGTACAGAATTGAGCTTCTCCGGATCCATGGTGAACCCTTGATCCGAGACAATGTATCCCAGGAAGGTAGTTGAGGATTGGTGAAAGACACACTTCTCCATCTTGGCGTAGAGCTTGTTGGCCCGTAAACGAGAGAGCACCATCTTGGTATGGAGAATGTGTTCCTCGAGGGTTTTGGAAAAAATAAGGATATCATCCAAGTAGATAAGCACAAAAGAATTCAATAGATCACGAAAAACCTCATTCATAAAGTCTTGGAAGACTGCAGGGGCATTGCACAACCCAAACGGCATCACCAGGTACTCATAGTGCCTGCTGCGCGTGTTCAATTCGGTCTTCCACTCGTCTCCACTGCGGATGCGAATCAGGTTATAAGTCCCCCGTAGATCAAGTTTAGAGAAAATCGTCGCGCCTTGCAGCCTATCGAAGAGCTCCGGAATAAGAGGCAAAGGGTAGAGATTTGTTATGGTAATCTTGTTTAGGCCACGGAAATCGATGCATCTTTCTTCTTTACAAAAAAGAATCCTGCTCCGGCGGGAGAAGTGGATTTCCGGATGAAGCCCTTTTGAAGGTTTTCTGTGATATACTCGGACATGGCCTCCGTCTCAGGCAGAGATAATGGATATGACCTGGCTTTAGGAAAAGGAGCACCAGGAATTAAGTAAATCGGGCAGTCGAAAGGGCGATGAGGGGGAAGCTCCTCGGATTTGGCCTTACTGAAGACATCCAGGAACTCCGAATAGACGTCAGGTAGAGTGGCGTCTTGCGGGGGACAGGTTTCCAACCTGCGGCGGACGGAGAAGACTATTCCACCTGGGAGGATCTCCATTGAACAGGGAACTCGGCAGTCCAATCGAGGATGGGATTGTGTAGTTGCAGCCATGGTAATCCAGGATGATGACATCAAAAGAAATTAGTTCTAAATGTCAATCATTCATAGAAAGTTCAATAGGAAGTGTCTCCAAGGAAATAAACGCTGGCTGCAGGGGTCGACCATCGATAGCCTCCAATATGAGCGGAAAGGCCTTCTCCCGGAGTCGAATGTTGTGCTGGATAGCAAAAGCGTGATTTATGAAATTCCCTCGGGACCCAGAATCGAGGAAGGCCAGAGCGGGAGTTTGGATGCTGGCATACTTTAGGAGGACAGGCAGTAAGATGCATTTGGGAAGACCCTGTGCGGGAGAGGGAAAAGAAGAGATGGTACCCAGTGAGATTCCCTCATACCTCACTAGGCGCTGGCGTTTCCCAGCCTCAAGGGACAACGCGGCAGAATGTGCTCAGGGTATCCACAATAGAAGCACAGGCCTTTCGTCTCTCCGATGTAGTCCCTCCATAGAAGGAAGTTGATGACTGCCCAGTTGCATGGGTTCCGGAGCATCCAATGCTGGTAGAACTAGAGCAGGAGACCTGGAATTAGAAAACATGAAAACAGAAGTACGAGGACGTTGACGTACAGCCTTTGATCCACTCTGCTGCACAAAGCGATTAGGGCCTCCAGCGAGGATGGCCTTTCACCAGCCGCCAGCTCGTCCTTTAAGTATTCCAAAGCTGCCAGAAAGCTGCAGAAAGTGCCCCATCGTTCCAATCAGTTTTAGCCACGATAGTCCGGAACTCCAGAGCGTAACGTGCCACTGGTCTCCGACCCTGCAAAATGTGGAACAAGGAGGAAGCAGCCATATCACTACATCCAGGGGTGTCAAAGACTAAACGAAATTCTCTTTTAAAGTTAGGGAAGTTGTAAGTGAGTTCAGGTTTCAGCTCCCAGATTGGTGAAGCCCAGGCCTGGGCGTCCCCGGTGAGTAGGGAATAAACATAAGCTACCTTGGCACGATCCGTGGGAAAGCGAGAGGGTGACAGTTCGAATTGTCTCTCGCACTGATTTAAAAACCCACGGCATCCAAGTGGGTCCCCCGCGTATTTACTGGGCGTAGGGATACGCAACTCCAAAGAACCTGTTCCTTCACGGGAGACAGTGGCAGGGATAGCGGAAGTGGAGACATTAAGCTGGGGAATCTGAGAGGTTAAGGTAGCAACCTGTTGGTTAAGAACGGTTACCTGGTTGTCCAAAAAGGTAAAATGTTTGGAGATAGTGGTTAGGGTATCTTCCACCTCAGGGGGGTCTGGGTCTGTTGGGCTGTGCATAATGTAATGTTCGGCCTGCCCACAAGCCAGATGAGACCCCGGGACTGAGGTGGAAAGGAGTAATACCACACACCTAGCAGTAAACGGGGGCACGGCCGGAGTGTGGAAGTAGCGTAGGTGTTCCTGGTAACAGGAATAGAATGAGTACCGTACTTGCCAGCTGCAGCGTAGAAAGGTAAAGTCCGTAACCCAATGGTCGTGGGATGGAGAGAGCAGCGTAGCAGAGTGTCCATAAGCCTTGGTCGTGGAGTGGAGAGAGCAGCGTAGTAGAGTGTCCGTAAGCCGTGTCCAAGGGTTATAGAAGTCTGCATAGTAGTAATGTCCAAAGCCAAATCGTAGGGTTCCAGAGAGCAGCGTAGAAGAAGTCCAAAGCCAAAGGCCGATATCCAGGGAGGTCAGCAGTTTATCCAGGGACAGGAAAAGGAACTGAAGGACAAAAGGAGCCAGGAAACAGCAAACAGCACCAAGGTACAGAAGGTATGCAGAGAAAAGAGGAAATGTTGAGGGAAGACTAAATAGGGGGCTGGGACCTATCAGAGGAAGGGGAGGAATGGAGGAGTGGCCCGAGGTGGACCTGATAGGGGAGAAGTGTCTGGGAGGCTGGGGCCAATCAGAGCAAGGGGAGGAACGGAGGAGTGGCCCGAGGGAGGGCCTGATAGGGGAGAGGTGCCTGGGTAGCTGGGACTTGTCAGAGCAAGGGGAGGAGCGGAGGAATGGCCCGGGGAAGGGCTTGATAGGAGAGAAGGGCCTGGGGGGAGGACCTGATGGAGCAGGGGCAGGGAAGCGCCTGATGCGCGCGCCGCATCAGAGGAGGCGGAGTCAGGTGCCTGGCGCCAACAAATTGAAGCCTGAGTCCACGCGCGCCCGTAGGGGTGACGCACGTGAGCCGGAAGTGTGGAAGCAGCCCTGGAGGGGCTGCACGGAGTGAGGCTCGCCACCGGGGAGCCTGGGCGGCACGCAGGAAAGGTAAGGAAGTGCTGGAAGCGGGTGTACTCGCAGCGCAGATCCTTGCAATGACAGGACAACATCTGCCCTTATTTGATTATACAGGAGAGAAGACAGCCGAGAAGAAAGAAGAGAAGAAATATGGAAGAACTTACCGGAAACATCTCTTCAATCAACATATGACCACGGACTTCTTCGCATCGACTGTTTGAGGAGCATTGCGTCGTGGGTCAAGAGTTGCTGACGGAGTTGGATTTGGCAGGTGAAGACAGCAATAGTTAGAAATGCATGGATTGTGTTTTATTTCATTGTGTATTTTTTTAGGTTGCCCATTGACTTCCATATTGGCAAACCATGCCCATAATATGGGCATGATGTACCACTGTGCCAATCAATTGGATTATGGGGATTTTTTTTCAATTGAAATGTGGTGTCTTTTATTTGATTTTTTTTTCATTTGTAGTTTGCCCGTTCATTGCCATAGTGGCAAACCATGCCCATAGGGCTGGTGTAACACTGTGCCAATCAATTGATTTATGGGAATTTTTTTCCCATTGAAATGTAATGTATTTTATTTGGTGCTTTCTTTTATATTTGGAGCTTGACCATTCATTGCCCTAGCAGCAAACCATGCCCATAGTGTACATGGTGTACCACTGTACCAATCAATTGGTTTATAAACATTTTTTTTTTCAATTGAAATGTAATGTATTTTATTTGCTGCTTGTTTTTTTTATTTGTAGCTTGCTTATTCATTGCCATAGTGGCAAACCATTCCCATAGGGCATGGTGTACCACAGTGCCAATCAATGGTTATAGGAGGTGGGGGTGAGTTGACCAGGGAGGGTGGTTAGGCCTCCTGGGTGGGTTGCAGGTTGGGGTTAACCCCTTAATTACCTGAGTGGTTAATAACCGCTAAGGTAATTAAGGGGTTAGCAGTCAGTTGTAAATTGTATTTAATCGTGGTTTTTTTTTTAGGTTGCCATTTGACTGGCAATGTGTTTATCTATGCCCTTTCAGGGTATAGATAAACACATTGACAATCAATGCATTTTTTTGCAAATGTTTGGTTTTATTTAATTGTAATGTATTTTGTGTTTTTTTTTTTTTTTTAGCTTTCCCATTCATCACCATTGTGGTTGTCCATGCCCACAATCAATGGCTTTAATGTCAAATGCTTGTTTTTATTTCATTGTAATGTAGTTTATTTGGTTGTTGTTTTTTGTTTAGCCTGCCCATTCATTGCCAATGTGAAAATTCACTCCTAGTATTATGCTACAATGTCTGTGTAAGACTTTATTAGAATACAGGTAGTCCTCATTATCCAATATTTCACTTTACAACGAATGGCATATCCAACGCTTTACAATGCAACCCTAAGGGCCGTTTTTCGATGCCGGAATGCGTTTTCCAACGCCCGAATCTGTTATCAAATGCCCCCTGCCACTGATTAACATGGGACTCACTTTACAGTGGTTTTACTATCCAACGCTACTTCAAAATGGATTCCGTTGGATAACCGAGGACTGCCTTTAGTGCAGCAACCGAAGATATCCAGCTCCAAGTTTAACTACTGTGACATAGTCCCAGGATAGTAGGCAGATAGTGTGGATGTGATCCGTCCCACAGGTCCCTCTCTTACACTGGTAGATGAGAAATTCATACCAGACTTTATAGTTGTTGTGGTTCCCCCTCACCTGCTAGACTAATTACAGGAACAGGTATTTAGGGCAGAAAGGGTTGCTTTTTCACTCCCTCTCCTAGATCCTGAAGGCTGGGGCATGCTGTTTCCCTTTATCCAGTTCAGGGAGGACGCCCCCTTCACATGTTGTGGTATCCGAAAGGACAGCATACAATCCCTTGGGACGCTGTCCCCAAACGAACAGATAAAATTTAAACAAATGTATATCACTGTGTCTAAAGACGGTGGATATCAGTGTGTATATAATTTCCCTAAATTGGAGTGTGTTATTTAAAGTTGGGAACCAGGTTAGTTGGTTAGCCAAACGCAGAGAGAGAGAGAGCTACAGACGAGACACTGAGTATTCTAAAGCTTGCCTTAAACTAGCCCGGTTATATTCTGGGTACGTGCTGGGTGTAACCTGGCTAGTTTAAGGCAAGTTTAAGGCATTTCTGCATTGAATAATGACCCATAGGATTAACACAGCAGGGGTCCCTGGCAGTCCCATTCAGTTTGAATGGGCCTGCCAGGGACCCCCGCTGTTAATCTGATGGGCCATTAGTCAATGCAGAAATGCTGGGTCTAGTTTAAGGCAAGTTTAAGGCATGTACCCAGCATGTACCTGGGTGTACCTGGCTCTTTTTGGCGATTGCCAATGGTTTGTGTTAGAATAGTCTCAGTCTCTGCTGTATTGTATAGTTAGTTTCCCTAAAAGGGATAGGCTTCATTTTTATGGTTTTGTTTTCTTAAAGTGACAGGCTGTGTGAAATATTGTGTCACTGACATAAGATCAAACTGCTGAAGGTCAATGGCTGAGTGTTAAAAAAAAAACAGAGAATAGGTGCACTACTACAATTTAAACACTATTACACACCACCCCACTGAAAGTGATGTGATCAAGGTGATAATGTAATTACAAAATACTTAGTGAAAATCACGAGAGCGTCTGAAGCTGTAGAGCGGAGGTGGCTCAGACACCTCCCGAGCTAGTACAGAAAAAAGCACAAAAAACAGCGCACAACGCTCATAGTGTATTAAAAATATATAATGTGAGGCACAATAAATGGTAGGTAAACTGCGTACATAAAGGATGAATTAATGAAGCATTTCAAGGGACAAATTACCCAAGCACCAACCAGCCAAAAGAATCGTCACTATTCAGATGCCATCTGGTGTATCATGGGGTCCTGTCTCCAGGGATTCCACATCTGCCCCAGGGCATTCTAGCCCGATCGATCTGTGGCTCAGTCACCAATGACGCCGTATGGATAAATGATGGATAAGTCCAAGTAGGCAATAGCCCTCTTAGTCCTTCATATAGGAGAGTAGTAGCATAGAGTCAGCTCCACTGTGACAGATCCGTGCTGCACTGTATGCTGCCGCTGCTCCGTCCACCTCGGATGACGTCACTCGGTCCCGCGGTTTAACACCAAGATCACACAGTAATAGCTACTTCAGAGGGGTACTGCACGGATGTGATAGAATCGGCTCACTAAATTCTTAGAAATCTTCCAACGCATTTCAAAACGTAAGCTGGTTGGTGCTTGGGTAATTTGTCCCTTGAAATGCTTCATTAATTCATCCTTGATGTACGCAGTTTACCTACCGTTTATTGTGCCTCACATTATATATTTTTATCTACTATATATTTGTGAAATCACTGTATGTCTGCGTCCCAAGGGTCAAACGCATTGGACCTTGGCCCTGTCACTCCGGCTCAGGCCATGCCCGCCCCCGCACACCTCTCATTGGCCTACGTCCAACACCAATGCCACACTGTCCCACCCCTCACTGACTCTCATTGGCCTGCGTCCAATGCCCGCCCCCGCACACCTCTCATTGGCCTGCGTCCCACCCCTCACTGACTCTCATTGGCCTGCGTCCAATGCCCGCCCCCGCACACCTCTCATTGGCCTGCGTCCCACCCCTCACTGACTCTCATTGGCCTGCGTCCAATGCCCGCCCCCGCACACCTCTCATTGGCCTGCGTCCAACACCAATGCCCTAATACAGTGTTTCCCAAATTGTGCGCCGCGGCGCCCTGGTGCGCCGTGGCTTGGCTAGAGGGGCGCCGCGATCAGGGCCGCCAGCAGCGGGAAACAAGGGCTGCTAGCTCATTTAAAAAAAAAAAAAAAAAAAAAAACCTCCTAGGGGAAGCAGAGGAGCGGTCACTTCAGTGCCCGGCATTGCAACTACAAAGCCACCAGACAGCAGTGTGTGTGTGTGTGTGTGTGTGTGTGTGTGTGTGTGTGTGTGTGTGTGTGTGTGTGTGTGTGTGTGTGTGTGTGTGTGTGTGTGTGTGTGTGTGTGTGTGTGTGTGTGTGTGAAAAACGGGCTGCAGGGTGTGTGTGTGTATATATGTATATATGTGTGGTGTGTGTGTGTATAT